>NC_052507.1:64268165-64460687 GCF_014356525.2 Nilaparvata lugens | reverse complement strand
GCTCCATTGGAAGGTTGTGGATCTTGTTCGGGCTTATTTATCACCTCTTCAAATATTCTACAATATATAGCAGTCTACAATATTGCTGAATCCTGAAAGGAGATCTCCTCGAACCAATATTTTTATACTCTGAGAAGAACACACTAAGAGCTGAACTCCAGATCGAGATGCAACATTGGGACAGGAAAAATAAGATTGTGAAGTTAATTTAAAAGATAATCAGCTGGGATAAAGACCACTGTAAAGGAAAAGATATGGCGGTTCATTTGAAACGTTTTATGCAAGAATGACCTGATATGACTAAGGTCATTTTTGCACCCAGCTCCTCAATTGAGAAATAACTGAATATTCATTAATTCTGATAAAATGAAGATTTTTGCAACCCTGCACTACATAATTCAAGGAAAACTAATGATTACATCGAGCCTGAAAATCTCTTTCGATGGAAGGAAGATTGCTCAAATGAAAAATCCAGGCGAGCAAAGTGAGCCTGCTTATTTTATCCCTGTATGATCCAGCCGGGGGTCCAGGGGGCGGAGCCCCCTTGCTAGAACGGTTAAGGCAGACAAAGCGAGCCTGCCGGCTAGTAATGAATAAACTGTAGTCAGCTTCACAGTTCAGCAAAGGTTTTATGGAAAAAAATATTTAACTGATTATCTCCTCCCAATGAGTTGTATAGTATGGGGGCGCGACAGTCAAGACCGACGACATTCGAGGCCTGTGACAGTAGAGGACTGTTTTCCAGTCCTCTATGGTCGTAGGCCTCGACTGTCGGGAGTGTACAAAAATTGAAGAGTCCTCTACTGTCGCCTAACGCAGGCGACATTTGAGGTCTCTTTTTCAGGAGTCCTCTACCATTGCAGGTCTCGACTGTCGGGGCTGTACAAAAATTAGAGAGGCCTCAACTGTCACCTAATGCAGGCGACATTTGAGGCCTCTTTTTCAGGAGTCCTCTACCATCACTGGCCTCGAATGTCGCACGTCTCGACTGTCGGGCCTGTACAAAAATTAGAGAGTCGCTTACAGCAGATGACAGTTGAGGACAAATCCTACTGTGATACCAGACTGTACCTGTAACAATGGGTCAATAGTGCATCATTATCTAGTGTATAATAGATGTTATGAAATACATTTTGTAATGATTATAACATCTGATTTGTTGAAAACCAAATAATGGAAACTTCCTTCATAAAAAAAGCATATGAACTTTGAAGGATCATAGGGCTTATCTTTGAAGAATTTTCAGAACGAAAATAGGCCTATGACACTAGTTGGTATACAGGCCATCTTTGTGAAGAATCACAACTTAATCAGTCAAGTATTTCAAGCGTGATAAGCTCACAGACAAACAGACAGAAAGACAGACACCATCTTTTCTTATAGATAGATAGAAGATAGATAAATATTTATATTTGTCAATGAAGGAGGCATAATGCAGTAGTAATGGATTCCCATTACTTAAAAATATGTTTAGGGACCATCATCCAAGTACTGGAATGTATATCATATCAAACATACTACCGGGTGAACTAAATCATCTTTTCAATTTTATAAGACTTGACCACCTTTGTTGACGTAACTTGATATTGGAGGGTGGAAAGATGCGGGTCTCTTTATTTTTCATGCTGAACTTAATAGAAATGAAAGTTAATTTATTGACATAAAACATTTTCCAATGCATAGTCAACGTCAAAACAATTTAAAAGTTACAAAATTAATAAGCTTCAGAGAATAGAAAAGGTTACATAGTACAATGATTAGAGTAATAACCTTCTTATATTATAATCTAGGAAGTTGATTTGAAAAATCAGCAACTTTATAGAAACATTCTTCCTTAAAAATATTTTTAATGTGTTTTTGAAAACTATACACAAAAGATCTCTAACAATTACTATAAATAATCAGATATATAATTTTGTACCTTTGTAAAGCCACATTTTTTGAGATCTTGCAATTTGTAGAAATTCAGTTCTAAAGGTACATACAGATATACACACTGCGAACATGAGCAATTCACTTTTAATCAGCTGACTATATCTGTATTTTTACAGAAACGGTATAGGATATAGATATAAAAAGCTTGGCATCAGCTGATTAAGAGTGAATTGCTCATGTTCGCGGCGTGTATATCTGTATGTACCTTTAGAACTGAATTTCTACAAATTGCAAGATCTCAAAAAAGGTGGCTTTACAAAGGTACAAAATTATATATCTGATTATTTATAGTAATTGTTAGAGATCTTTCGTGTATAGTTTTCAAAAACACAGTAAAAATATTTATGAGGAAGAATGTTTATATAAAGGTTAGTTAGGCCCATTTTCAATGTCTGAGTTGATGTACAGTACAACTACATGTCTACTCTATCTGGATCATGAAATTCAATTTCAAACAATGATGAATTTATCATTGATGAATATAAATTCTCATCTGAATTGATAAGAACATTTATAAACCCATTCTAAAAAAACAGATCTTACATTCCCTATAATCGCAATGATGGTTAAGCGCTTTTAGACTATTGAAATTGAAATTCATGATCCAGATGGAGTAGACATGTATTTTCACTGTACATCAACTCAGACATTGAAAATGTGCCTAACTAACAGGATCAAGGATTTATATTATCTGAGCTAATATCACCACGACTCAGGAAATGTTTCTCTTCTTGAAATATGAGCAGACATGGTGAACTCGTTTATGTTTGTTTTATTTATTTTTGTAATCCTTTTTATATCCATTTATTTTATGGCATGAGGGCAAGCCAATTTGTCAGAATGGCCAAGTTTAAGATATGAGATTGTAGTGATGATAATTCTATTTTGATGTATCATCATGAGATTAATTCCATAAGTAACATCGTTAATGGAATAAATAAACAATTTAATTTTTATGAGAAAAGCTCAATATGGATCAATAAAATGTAAAATGTGAATGTGTGAAATTGATAAAAGTTATTGATTTGTAACAGGATATTGATTTGTAGAATAATAATATCCTACATCTATAATGTACTGAGAATTTGACATCCAAGAATCAAAAAGGTATTTACGAGTTTGAAAATGTCGTTTTTTATGAAGAAGCAGCTATTTACAGTTGTAAAGTTGCAATACTTATTCACAATATGGAAGGAATAATGGGATATAATATATTATTCAATTGCTGGTAAATCCATACTAATTAAATGATACTTCTTTTGGTGCTGTCTGTCATTCTGGAGAGCCTAGCGCAGGCGACAGTTGAGGCCTCTTTTTCAGGAGTCCACTATGGTTGCAGGTCTCGACTGTCAAGGCTGTACGAAAATTAGAAAGGCCTCAACTGTCGCCTAACGCAGACAACATTTGAGGCCTCTTTTTCAGGAGTCCTCTACCATCGCAGGTCTCGACTGTCGGGACTGTACAAAAATTAGAGAGGCCTCAACTGTCGCCTAATGCAGGCGCCGGTTGAGGCCTCTTTTTCAGGAGTCCTCTACTGTCACTGGCCTCGAATGTTGCAGGTCTCTTTCGTCACTCGTCTCGACTGTCATAGGACTCTTCTGTCGTTTGCCTCATTTGACATCGACCCATATAGTATACAATGACTGGGCGCACCTAAGGCCTACCATACACGTTTCAATCTGCCTCAAGGCACGGACTGAACAGTCTGGGTCTTGAGGCCGATTGAAACGTGTATGGTGTCGCCTCAAGATGAAAAGTGGTATCAAGGCCGGATTTCGGCCACACTGGAATCCAGTGAGGCCCGACCTCAAGACAAATTAATTTTAATTGCTCTTGAGACAGAACTGAATGTGAATGGGGAAACCTGGTTTCGTCTTAAGGCCAAAACAGCCGCTCTTCTCCCTCTGTTTTTCTGTTTTAATTTTCATTCTGCTGGTATTGATTGAGTGATGGAATCTGTTATTGCTTGTTGTTAATGCTGCAGTAATTATTTTCTAGTTTTTTATTGTAGTTTAATATTCTTCATTTCATTATAATTAGTATTAATTATAATTAATATTTTATTGTAATCTCATTACCTATTTAATTCTAAGTTCTTAGAATATTTATCTTTAGTTTTTACATTCTATTATTTTTGTGATGTTATGTTTTGTTATAATGTGCAATGGGTCTTACTAGACCTAGCACCAATAAAAATCAATCAATCAATCTGTCATATTTTCTACCCTCCGTCAACACGTTTTGCACGTGTTATTGGATAGCAAAATTATTCTAGAAATCTATTTCTTGCAAAATCGATTATCTTACAAAAGAGATCGATTTCACAAAAAAATCTAGCCGAAAAATCGATGAAAATTTCTTATTTGCATCGTAACATAAGTGCATACTGCACTTATCATCCCCCAGTTTTACTTCAAAGTGAGTCGAATAGTTGAATCAACACATCCCACAAGCAGTAGGGTCAGTGTGTGTGTGTGTGTGTGTGTAGTAGTAGTAGTGTAGAGTTTGGTGGTGTTTTTGGAGTGTGGCACACATTCAGCTGAATAAACTCTCTGCTGAGGCTGGTATGATAATATATGATTATCATCTTCCTATTTTCATATTATAATATTCCTATTATCATAGTTGTAGTTGATCACATGATATGAGATAAAAATTAGATTCAGTATTTTCCTCTCTGTTCAAATACGCTTATAATGATATGATCAACCATGATAATGGAAATATTACTGTGTAAGGAATATTACTGTAAATAATACCTGTCTAAGGAGGAATAGTAGTGATTTAAAAAAACTCAATATTGTTTTTTTTTATAAAAAATCAGTTGTTATAGTTTGTGTGAAATGAGTTGAGACTTGACCCTCCATCCAAAAAATTACAAGGTTGCCAATTGGTGTAAATTTGCAAATTTCCAATTTAACGTCGTAATAGGATGTAGAATATCAACCCTAATATCCCAGTAGTGCTAAAAAAGATTCAGGGTTGAAGGATTAAAAGGAAATTTAACTCTTATGATAAAATTGGGAAAATCGCGAAGATATGTTTTTCTTTTGAATATCACTTCTCTCAGAATCATGGGGCGTCGTAATGTGTAATAATTTCAAATATCAAATTAACAATTATTATTATCAAACCAATATTTATATCAAATTCCTTTCTATTGGTGTCTGGATAATTTTTATCTGACCCATAATAATATCTTCTAATTTTCTTCTCCCCATTGCCAAGTAATGCAATGTTGCTGTCAATTTTTCATGCGGCATTATTGCTTTCTTCATCACAGAATCTTCTTTTGAAATTAATGGGGTGACCATTCTTTATAATTCCAAATAAGTTGGCTCATCCATTTGTAGATAGTTTTTACAATCTTATGGATGACATTGCAAGTCTGACAATATACGTTTATGTGGGTGAACTTCGTCCTCTCAAGCCATGACTTCGTCCACATACTCCTTTTGCGTTTTTTCTTTTGGACACTGCACACATTATAACTGCAATAGCTTGTATGTCTTCGATAGATGACATGTCGTCTTGAACTGAATTTACTATTACAGAATGTATTGCACTAAAATTTACTAAAATCTTTACAAATCTGCACAAAACAACGCCCACCTTTCAATAGAGCTACCGCACAACTGGATACGCAACGGCCCTAAGGCCGACCGGTACATGAGTGGGGAGACCGCCATTGCGGCCCGGCCCTGAGAGCGGGACTGAACAGTCCGGGCCTTAAGACCAATCGAAACGTGTATGGTGGGCCTAACTGAGTTTGGCAGGCAGTTGATCATTCTGAAAACGTCACTCACTCTTGACAGGCGACAGCGCGGCTCATCCAAGTTAACCCTCCCTCGAGTTGTATGTGAATGCACTTCTGGTAAATGTGCAGTTTTCCTGGCATGTAGGAACGATGGCATTTTGTACAGGCCATTTATTTGTGGAATATGGGCTGACAGTGTGCATTATACTCACTAAATATAATTACATGGAGTGTCTTTTTCTGGAGCAGATGTAAGCTCCTCACATGCACCTAATGTCCCCATATCAAGATGCCATAGTAAATTTGGCGGCTGCACTTTAGTATATGGGCCGCGGAATCCAGCATTGAGACCTATACAGATCGATAGAGGAGATCAATACGAGATCAACCATTTATGACATTGTTGTCGATTTCCAAGGATTAGCTGAAAAAACATGGTGGAAAGTTCAAATTTTTTATATCAATTTTTATTTTTAATAATTTTTTATGGCTAAAATATGTTTAAAACTAGTGCAATCTTATGTAAAATTTGACGAGGAATCCAATGAAACTAATTTCAGGTTCGTAACTTCAGTAGTTTTTGAGATATTGCAGAAAATGCACAGAAAAATGCAAATTTTTTGCTTTAAAAAAGGTTAACTTGTTTTCATTATGCTTAATAGGTATTTTTAACTATTGGATTTAGTAGAATGATGATTCTGAAGAAAAAATGTCCAGTCACTCGATAGCCTAAACTTGAAATTGTTGGAGATATTTGAGAAAAAACATGGCGGAAAGTTCAAAATTTTTATATAAATTTTTATTTTTAATTTTCTATGGCTGAAATATGTTTAAAACTAGTGCAATCTTATGTAAAATTTGATGAGGAATCCAATGAAACTAATTTCAGGTGCGTAACTTTAGTAGTTTTTGAGATATAGCAAAAAATGTGCAGAAAATTTCAATTTTTTTTATTTAAAATAGGTTAACTTGTTTTCATTGTGATTAATAGGTATTTTTAACTATTGGATTTAGTGGAATGATGAATTCTAAAGAAAAAATGTCTAGTCACTCGATAGCCTAACCTAACCTAACCTAACCCAACCTAACCTAACCTAACCTAACCTAATCTAACCCAACCTAACCTAACCTAACCTAACCCAACCTAACCTAACCTAACCTAACCTAACCCAAATGTGATTAAACATTTTTTCTTTAGAATTCATCATTCCACTAAATCCACTAATTCAGCCATGTTTTTTCACAAATATTTCCAACAATTTTAAGTTTAGGCTATCGAGGTTAGGTTAGGTTAGGTTAGATTGGGTTACGTTAGGTTGGGTTAGGGTTAGGTTAGGTTGAGTTACGTTAGGTTAGGTTGGGTTAGGTTAGGTTGGGTTACATTAGGTTAGGTTAGGTTTGGTTGGGTTAGGTTAGGTTGGGTTAGATTAGGCTAGGTTAGATTAGGTTAGGTTGGGTTAGGGTTAGGTTAGGTTGGGTTAGGTTAGGTTGGGTTAGATTAGGTTAGGTTAGGTTGGGTTAGGTTAGGTTGGTTAGGTTAGGTTGGGTTAGATTAGGTTAGGTTAGGTTAGGTTAGGTTGGGTTAGGTTAGGTTAGGTTAGGCTATCGAGTGACTAAACATTTTTTCTTTAGAATTCATCATTCCACTAAATCCACTAATTCAGCCATGTTTTTTCTCAAATATTTCCAACAATTCCAAGTTTAGGCTATCGAGGTTAGGTTAGGTTAGGTTACATTAGATTGGGTTAGGTTAGGTTGGGTTAGGGTTAGGTTAGGTTGGGTTAGGTTAGGTTAGGTGGGTTAGGTTAGGTTAGATTAGGTTAGGTTAGGTTAGGTTGGGTTAGGTTTGGTTGGTTAGGTTAGGTTGGGTTAGATTAGGCTAGGTTAGATTAGGTTAGGTTGGGTTAGGGTTAGGTTAGGTTTGGTTGGGTTGGGTTAGGTTGGGTTAGGTTAGGTTGGGTTAGATTAGGTTAGGTTAGGTTGGGTTAGGTTAGGTTAGGTTAGGTTAGGTTAGGTTTGGTTGGGTCAGATTAGGTAAGGTTATGTTAGGTTGGGTTAGGTTTGGTTGGTTTAGGTTAGGTTGGGTTAGATTAGGCTAGGTTGGATTAGGTTAGGTTGGGTTAGGTTAGGTTAGGTTTGGTTGGGTTAGGTTAGGTTAGGTTGGGTTAGGTTAGGTTGGGTTAGATTAGGTTAGGTTAGGTTGGGTTAGGTTAGGTTAGGTTGGTTAGGTTAGGTTAGGTTGGGTTAGATTAGGTTAGGTTAGGTTGGGTTAGGTTAGGTTAGGCTATCGAGTGACTGGACATTTTTTCTTCAGAATTCATCATTCTACTAAATCCAATAGTTAAAAATACCTATTAAGCATAATGAAAACAAGTTAACCTTTTTTAAAGCAAAAAATTTGCATTTTTCTGCGCATTTTCTGCAATATCTCAAAAACTACTGAAGTTACGAACCTGAAATTAGTTTCATTGGATTCCTCGTCAAATTTTACATAAGATTGCACTAGTTTTAAACATATTTTAGCCATAAAAAAATTATTAAAAATAAAAATTGATATAAAAAATTTGAACTTTCCACCATGTTTTTTCAGCTAATCCTTGGAAATCGACAACAATGTCATACATGGTTGATCTCGTATTGATCTCCTCTATCGATCTACGTTGGTCTCAATGCTAGATTCCGCGGCCCATAAACTAAAGTGCCCCCAATTTGGCTAGAAGATACTGCATGATACAGCATCAGCATGCGTTCGACACTGAACAGTCTTCATCTTCCGGAGCAAATAGACAACTCTAGAAAACCTTTTGCAAACTTTGGTGATATGCAACTCCTATAATAGTTTGGTATCAACACCAAAACCAGGTAACGTCACATTACAATGATTAATTCGAATAAAAATTTATTGGGTAAACTAACTTACCTACCTCAAAAATATGTGTTGGTATTTCCAAATCGAGATCCTTTGCCAATTCAAGAAGATCATTCTCGTGAGAATTTGTGTTACTGTAACTATACCTTACTGGAATTGAAGGGTCCATTCCAGTAATGAATGTAAAATCCACTATTTAAAAAAATTAGCAATCGTATTCTAAATTTTTATATGATGCTTTAACCTGCAAATTGGTTGGATTTTAAAAATTCGAATTTCTGATTTCTTTGTTGATCAAACAAACAGCTGTTTTGATCAGTGGAAACAGAATTTTATTCCATAACATGATTTGTGGAAATCGTAAAGAAACAGAAATCATAAATCAAAATTAAAATTCCATTGAATAATAAAGTTTGTTTGATTGTTTTTCAAATAATATTTTGTCGTACTATGTCATCTGTCAACATTGTATATCTTTGTAGATCTAAATGGCAGTAATGGGATTGGAAAGTTTATAACCTAGAAAACTAGAAAGTTTTGAGTTTAGACTGATGTCATGTGTCACTTTTTTTATTAGATTCTTCAATTAAAATTCCATCCTTTTCACTACTATTTATCCATATATATATTTCTAAAGTGAAAGGTCATTGTTCTTATCATCAAATCATAATATCATATATTCAAAATTAAGCACTACAATAACAACACAAACAAGTCTTTAAGTAGGCCTACATTTTGAATAATGGTAAAAACCTTTTGACCAATTTCCGTAATTTCTCTATTTTTAATTTATTTGAATAGATTATTTTAAAACGTTTTCGAGTTATGGCTGCACTTTAGTATATGGGCCGCGGAATCCAGCATTGAGACCTATACAGATCGATAGAGGAGATCAATACGAGATCAACCATGTATGACATTGTTGTCGATTTCCAAGGATTAGCTGAAAAAACATGGTGGAAAGTTCAAATTTTTTATATCAATTTTTATTTTTAATAATTTTTTTATGGCTAAAATATGTTTAAAACTAGTGCAATCTTATGTAAAATTTGACGAGGAATCCAATGAAACTAATTTCAGGTTCGTAACTTCAGTAGTTTTTGAGATATTGCAAAAAATGTGCAGAAAAATGCAAATTTTTTGCTTTAAAAAAGGTTAACTTGTTTTCATGATGCTTAATAGGTATTTTTAACTATTGGATTTAGTAGAATGATGAATTCTGAAGAAAAAATGTCCAGTCACTCGATAGCCTAAACTTGAAATTGTTGGAGATATTTGAGAAAAAACATGGCGGAAAGTTCAAAATTTTATATAAATTTTTATTTTTAATTTTCTATGGCTGAAATATGTTTAAAACTAGTGCAATCTTATGTAAAATTTGACGAGGAATCCAATGAAACTAATTTCAGGTGCGTAACTTTAGTAGTTTTTGAGATATAGCAAAAAATGTGCAGAAAATTGCAATTTTTTTTATTTAAAATAGGTTAACTTGTTTTCATTGTGATTAATAGGTATTTTTAACTATTGGATTTAGTGGAATGATGAATTCTAAAGAAAAAATGTCTAGTCACTCGATAGCCTAACCTAACCTAACCTAACCCAACCTAACCTAACCTAATCTAACCCAACCTAACCTAACCTAAGGTTGGTTAGGTTAGGTTAGGTTGGGTTAGGTTAGGTTAGGTTAGGCTATCGAGTGACTAAACATTTTTTCTTTAGAATTCATCATTCCACTAAATCCACTAGTTCAGCCATGTTTTTTCTCAAATATTTCCAACAATTCCAAGTTTAGGCTATCGAGGTTAGGTTAGGTTAGGTTACGTTAGATTGGGTTAGGTTAGGTTGGGTTAGGTTAGGTTAGTTGGGTTAGGTTAGGTTAGGTTGGGTTAGGTTAGGTTGGGTTAGGTTAGATTAGGTTAGGTTAGGTTGGGTTAGGTTAGGTTGGGTTAGATTAGGCTAGGTTGGATTAGGTTAGGTTGGGTTAGGTTAGGTTTGGTTGGTTAGGTTAGGTTAGGTTGGGTTAGGTTAGGATGGGTTAGATTAGGTTAGGTTGGGTTAGGTTAGGTTAGGTTAGGTTAGGTTAGGTTTGGTTGGGTTAGATTAGGTTAGGTTAGGTTAGGCTGGGTTAGGTTTGGTTGGGTTAGGTTAGGTTAGGTTAGATTAGGCTAGGTTAGATTAGGTTAGGTTGGGTAGGTTAGGTTAGGTTTGGTTTGGGTTAGGTTAGGTTAGGTTGGGTTAGGTTAGGTTGGGTTAGATTAGGTTAGGTTAGATTGGGTTAGGTTGGGTTAGGTTAGGTTAGGTTGGGTTAGGTTAGGTTAGGTTGGGTTAGGTTAGGTTGGGTTAGGTTAGGTTGGTTAGGTTAGGTTGGTTAGGTTAGGTTGGGTTAGATTAGGCTAGGTTAGATTAGGTTAGGTTGGGTTAGGTTAGGTTAGGTGGGTTAGGTTAGGTTGGGTTAGGTTAGGTTGGGTTAGATTAGGTTAGGTTGGGTTGGGTTAGGTTAGGTTAGGTTGGGTTAGATTAGGTTAGGTTAGGTTAGGTTAGGTTAGGTTGGGTTAGGTTAGGTTAGGTTAGGCTATCGAGTGACTAAACATTTTTTCTTTAGAATTCATCATTCCACTAAATCCACTAGTTCAGCCATGTTTTTTCTCAAATATTTCCAACAATTCCAAGTTTAGGCTATCGAGGTTAGGTTAGGTTAGGTTACGTTAGATTGGGTTAGGTTAGGTTGGGTTAGGTTAGGTTAGGTTGGGTTAGGTTAGGTTAGGTTGGGTTAGGTTAGGTTGGGTTAGGTTAGATTAGGTTAGGTTAGGTTGGGTTAGGTTTGGTTGGGTTAGGTTAGGTTGGGTTAGATTAGGCTAGGTTGGATTAGGTTAGGTTGGGTTAGGTTAGGTTTGGTTGGGTTAGGTTAGGTTAGGTTGGGTTAGGTTAGGTTGGTTAGATTAGGTTAGGTTGGGTTAGATTAGGTTAGGTTAGGTTAGGTTAGGTTAGGTTTGGTTGGGTTAGATTAGGTTAGGTTAGGTTAGGTTGGGTTAGGTTTGGTTGGGTTAGGTTAGGTTAGGTTAGATTAGGCTAGGTTAGATTAGGTTAGGTTGGGTTAGGTTAGGTTAGGTTTGGTTGGGTTAGGTTAGTTAGGTTGGGTTAGGTTAGGTTGGGTTAGATTAGGTTAGGTTAGGTGGGTTAGGTTAGGTTAGGTTGGTTAGGTTAGGTTAGGTTAGGTTGGGTTAGATTAGGTTAGGTTAGGTTGGGTTAGGTTAGGTTAGGTTAGGCTATCGAGTGACTAGATATTTTTTCTTTAGAATAAAATTCATCATTCCACTAAATCCAACAGTTAAAAATACCTATTAAGCATCATGAAAACAAGTTAACCTTTTTTAAAGCAAAAAATTTGCATTTTTCTGCACATTTTTTGCAATATCTCAAAAACTACTGAAGTTACGAACCTAAAATTAGTTTCATTGGATTCCTCGTCAAATTTTACATAAGATTGCACTAGTTTTAAACATATTTCAGCCATAGAAAGTTAAAAAAAAAAATTTATATAAAAATTTTGAACTTTCCGCCATGTTTTTTCTCAAATATCTCCAACAATTTTAAGTTTAGGCTATCGAGTGACTGGACATTTTTTCTTCAGAATTCATCATTCTACTAAATCCAATAGTTAAAAATACCTATTAAGCATCATGAAAACAAGTTAACCTTTTTTAAAGCAAAAAATTTGCATTTTTCTGCACATTTTTTGCAATATCTCAAAAACTACTAAAGTTACGAACCTGAAATTAGTTTCATTGGATTCCTCGTCAAATTTTACATAAGATTGCACTAGTTTTAAACATATTTTAGCCATAAAAAAATTATTAAAAATAAAAATTGATATAAAAAATTTGAACTTTCCGCCATGTTTTTTCAGCTAATCCTTGGAAATCGACAACAATGTCATACATGGTTGATCTCGTATTGATCTCCTCTATCGATCTACGTTGGTCTCAATGCTAGATTCCGCGGCCCATAAACTAAAGTGCCCCCCGAGTTATAAACTAACCTAAGTATCTTATTGGGTATATTATTATTTTGCTTTCAACTTTACAGTAACTTTATAGACGTCTTTACTGTTCAATACATTTTTCTGTCCTTTTAACATATTCATTAGCCTCTAACTAAAACTTCCAAAGTAAACTTTCTGGGTTCAAGTAAGTAAGGTTTTATTTAATTTAATCAATTGAAATAGAAAATTCCTCACGGTACTATTTTAACCTAAATTAAAAAATATAAGATGTTTCAATTCAGAATTATTTTTTCAGGCACATCACTTCAGGGAGCAGGATATTGATGGTACGTGTATTTTTCATCAATATACCTATAGGCTAATATTAATAATTAATACCAACGTGTAGTCAGGCGTCTTGAGACGAGTGGTTAGAGCCTATAGCCTAACCTATACTCAGATTCATTGAATTTGTTGGCACATTAGATATGAATTGTAAACGCAATATAGTAGCCAACACTTAATCTGTCGCCATAACGTACATACTATATGAAAATCCAATGAGTCATTGAATTTAATGAATTTATTGGCTATGTGCTTTAGCCGCGACGGATGTAACAACGTATCTGGAGCTTCCTGTCTATAGCTGCGCGCGTCTCGACTCTCGATAAGGAATGGCAGTTGCACCTCAAGTCCATACTGTGATTATAGAAGCCACAAGGACACGTCTAGATATAAAACAAAATTATTAATAGCTACAGTGAGGTGCACGTTATAATGGCAGTGGAGAAAGATAGGATAACAACGCTGCCGATACTCACTCTCTTGTCAATTCCTTCTTGACGGTAGATGATACAGGTTTATTAATAAATAAAGTTCGTTGTTTAAAATAATCATTTGTATTTTATTAAGCAATAAATTATATTTTTCAACAAATTTATAATCAAAATGTTAATATTGTTAATATTATTAGGCCTAATTCTACATTGTTAAAAATCAATCTGACAACAGAGCGAAGCGAGAAAGAGATAGCGCTATCCGCTTTGTTGAATAATAGGCAAGGATAGCAATACCATAGCTAATTAAACAATGCCATTATAACGTGCACCTCACTATAGATATGTATTACTAAATCATTGAAAAAAAATTCCGTGGCGAATGAAATATAATTTATTATTTTAAACAAGAATGAACAGTTATCGAATGAACAAGAATGAACAGTTTTCAGCTATCGTTTATAGAAAGCAGTGGTAAGGCAGAGAATCGGCATCGCTGTTCTCCTTTCGTTCTCTACTGTAGACCTCACTATATAGAGCCATTAAGATCAAACTATAAAATCAATGAAATATTATGTGATTCATTTGTTGTTCTTCTTATAAGAGTACCCCACATAGGCTAATGATGTTGATTGAAAGAATTATAATACAATATTTATTATGTAGTTGTACATTGTACATTAATGACTTTCCAGGGCCGGTTTCCAAGCTCGGGATTTAGCTAAGTTCTAGGCTTTGAACAGTTGGAGTCAGAAAATTGGTTTTCCAAAACGGGGCATAGTCGTAGTTTTTATGATAATCTTTATTTTCTCATTTATATTATTGAAAACGTTTTTCCTTGACGAAATGAAACATGCCTTAATAATTTAAAATAGCTGAAACTTTTTAAAATAGAGAAACACTATTTTCTCTTCATTTTATTTTCTCTCTATTTTATTTTGTGTTCAATTTTCTAGAAATTCAATTCAAATGTGGACTGCGTCTACGCCCCGTTTCAGAAAGCCAATTTTCTGACTCGAGCTGTTTAAAGTCTAGAACTTGGCAAAATGTCGAGCTCAGAAACCGGCCCTTATAGTGCTTCAACTAATGAGTTGGACTATTGTTTTTCAGAGTTCAGAGAGTGCTTTTTCCTGTTTGCAAGGAACGGTCAGATTCGAACCCTGGATGAGCTGACTGTCATTATGAGGTCGCTTGGTATGAGTCCGACTATTGCCGAATTGAAATCCTATTTGAAGGAAAAAGGTGAGATACATAATCTTCTATATAATAAGAGAGAGTAGGGTTGTGTTTGTTCGCATCAAAACATGTCAACTTGTGGATTGCATACCGGAAAAATGGGAATGAATTAAATCTCGAAATTTCGCACATAGAATTTAGAAATATCAATCTCGTGCACCTCGAAGCCCAAATTTCAATTTTTCTTCTAGATTTTTCAGAATTAATGTTCAAATTCCATTCATGGGACATGAATACATATACCATATATTAATATAGAACACTTATTGAAATGGGCTGCTTTAAAATTAATAAAACAAAACATATTAAGTATATATTTTAAGTTTTTTTAATAAATAAAGGGTGCTACAAGTTTTATTTTGTTTTATTAATTAATATAGAACTATAATCAAGAGAGACAACTTCTTCGAAACGGATGGTTAAAACTGACAACTAAATTAATAACCAGTCCAATTTTGTCAGGTTGGCATTAAGTTGAGGAAGGCTTCTAAACAAGATATTAGTTGTGTCACTTTATTAGGTTAGCACCAAGTTGAAGAACTTATCTATACTACGATAAAGGAAAGAACTGGCTCATACATGTGCGGGATAGGAAAATTATGTTTGATGCATCATCACGTCTAAACTACTGGACTAATATTAACTTGAAATTTTGCATATAGATTCTTAATTAACCGAGGATGGTTCTAAGCCTATTTCAATCTCTTCAAGATTCCACTCGGTCAAGTTTTCAGTTTGTCAAGTTTCAAAATAGACCCTTGCGGAGCACGGGTTACCTGCTAGTCAATAATATTAAGAAACTTGTCATGATACTCTGATACACATTCCTACATGTTTGTCTATGTAATATCAGCAGTCTTCATTATCATGTATTGTAGGCGAATGACCATTCAATTGTTTATTGTACAAGTGGCACAAGTGGTTGTATACCTAATACCATAGAGAAACAATAGCGTAAGTAGATATCCCATGGTATAGGGCGTTTATGTCGCAACTTTTACTGTTATCCCAAGCCGATAGTTCACGTAGGTCTTTCCTATGCAGCTGTGTGACGCTAGTAGTCTCTCAAATTGTGCCGTTCCTACACTCTCACCCCAACAAAACATTAAAAATTGAAAATAATCGACAGTAATCGGCTTGAGATAACAGTAAAAGTTGCGACATAAATTCCCTATACCATGGGATATCTACTTACGCTATCGTTTCTCTATGCTAATACCAATTAAGTATCATTTAGGCTACATAAATAAATTATTATTCTATTATTACTACAGTTCTAGATTATAAGTTGAAATCTATCCATGCAATCACTTTTGATACATTGAATGTATACATAATTCAATGAATCTCAAGTACATCTAGTGAGGTCCACGTTACAATGGTAGTGGAAAAAGATTGGGGAACAGCGGTGCCGATTCTTTGCCTTACCACTGCCTTCTTTAGAGGATAACTGATACCGGTATATCTGATGTAATATTAACAGCTCATTCTTGTTTAAAATAATCAATTATATTTTATCCGTTAAGAAAATATATTTTTAATGATTTAATAATGAATTTTTGTGATTGAAATCAAATATTTTCGTGATCAATTATATTATTCTACATTGTTAGAAAACGATCCGATAACTTTGCGGAGCTAGAAAAGGATACCTTGATCCGCTTTGTCGAATGATAGACAAGGAAAGCAACACCACTGTCAGTCAAATACTACCATTACAACGTGGACCTCACTGTAATCATTCACTCACGCTTTGGTTGATGGTGTTCAACGCTGATTGAAGTTCATTGTTAACTCTGATGTTTTGCTTACAATGTACCATTCTTATATACATAGTCAACTGTCTTATGGCAATGTTTCATTTTACAGAATACAGCTGTAAGGATAATTCTTCATGATCATAGCCAGGCACATTGTAAACTACTTTTCAAGCACTTGGAAATATTGAAATTTCTGCTTTTTATGCGTTCGAATGTCTTCTTTTCCAGTTAATAGTTCTGTTCATACTCATTATACTAGACATGCTCCGGTACTAAGAGTAATTATTTTTTAACTTTAAATGGGTTAATAGAATATGGCATAAAGCTCTTCAATAAGTGACCAAATGTTTCAAGAAATTGTGATATTGTCTGTTTTAAGAAAAATCTGATAGCTTTACTTGTTGACATATTCATATAACTGGTAGTTCTGTGAACAGTAGACCTCACGCAGTATTCTCATCCACAAGTACCTGATTGAAACTATAGACCTTATGGAAATACAGCAATAGACTGGCTTCTCCACACATCTGTGTAATAACTTGTCAGCTGATTTATGATGAATAATTCTATAGTCTGATTTTTACTTTCCTTGCCCTATTACCATAGGTAAGGAAAGTATTGCTTTCCGAAAAAAAATTAAGGTACCCCAATTTCTAAATTTCTATACGTTTCAAAGTCCCCTGACTCCAAAAAAGTGGTTTTTGGGTATTGGTCTGTATGTGTATGTGTATGAGTGTATGTGCGTCTGTGTACACGATATCTCATATCCCAATTAACGGAATTACTTGAAATTTGGAACATCAGGTCCTTACACTATAAGGATCCGACACGAACAATTTCGATCAAATGCAATTCAAGATGGTGGCTAAAATGGCGAAAATGTTGTCAAAATTAGGGTTTTTCGCGATTTTCTCGAAAACGGCTCCAACGATTTTTTGCCACAAGTCCCATACCTGTAAAAATTTCAGGAGCACCGCCCCATCTATGCAAAGTTTGATTTTAGATTCCCAATTATCAGGCCTCAGATACAATTTGAACAAAAAATTTCAAGTGGAAAGAATTGAGCATAGAAATCTCTACAATTAATGTTTAGTAACATTTTCACCTAAAATTGAAATTAGCTCGAAATTCGAGAAAATAAGATTATTCAATTGCAAAATGTTGGCAACCACTGTTGATTCTATTAAATCATTCACTATGAAGAGATAGCAGACTTCGCGTGTCTGCAGCGCTATTGTCCTGTCACCAGCTGGCTCAGATCTTAGAATAGTAGACTTGAGATGCACGGGAACACTAGCGTCAGTTGATCAATTTTCATAACGGCAAGGAAAGTTGTGTGAGTGCACCACACCAGATTTTTACTCTAATATTGGCGTATGAAGGAGGCTTCTTTTTCCTTTTATATTATCCTTGAAATGCAAAATTTCCAAAAACCTTGTATATACGTCGACGCGCAATTAAAAAAGGAACATACCTGTCAAATTTCATGAAAATCTATTACCGCGTTTCGCCGTAAATGCGCAACATCTAAACATATAAACATTTAAACATTAAGAGAAATGCCAAACCGTCGTCTTGAATCTTAGACCTCACTTCTCTCGGTCAATAAGAATAATTTGTTCATTTATTTAAACATTTCCATGCGAAAGCATACAGGGAACGCCCCCCCCCCCCAAATTGCTCCCCAATCAAACAATTACAAAATTTACAATAATTGATGATAATTTTTAAAACAATAAATGTAAAAAAGAAATAGAATAAAGCAAATTAATAACTAAAACATACCTTATTTGAAAATAATAAAATTCAAACTGAGTAAAGTAATTCAATATTGACACTACGCTAAAGACTACATGAATACGGAGTGATAAATATCATTTAATGATGGATTTATATAAATGAGAGCAGAGGACCAGCCTTGGAAGGTTGGCGTATGAAGGAGCCTATAGTGAGGTCCACGTTATAATGGCAGTGGAGAAAGATAGGAGATCAACGTTGCCGATCCTATGTCTTGTCAATGCCTTCTATGGAGGGTAACTGATACCAGTTTATTGATGTAATATTATCTGTCCATTCTCGTTTAAAATAATCAATCATATTTTCCAATAATTTTATAATGAATTTTCATAATTATGACAAAATATTTTGTTAATTAACTATCAATTCCACATTGTTAAAAGACGAATTGGCATCAGGGCAAAGCGAGAAAGAGATAGCGCTATCGCTTTGTTGAATGATAGACAAGGATAGCAATACCATTGCTAATTATAACACTGCCATTATAACGTGGATCTCTCTATACAAGTTTTTTTAAATTGTTAATGAATGAATGGTATTATTTGTTTAGCCAATGCTTTTATCCACTTTGGTTGTTTGTATTTGACTTTGCTATGCATTTTTTGTAATGTTGCAACAATAAAATTGATTTGAATTGTTAGGTGGCAAAATGTCGTTCCCCGACTTTCTGAAGGTGATGCACACGCATAGTAGGGCCGAAGAGATTCCCAAAGAGGTGGTGGAGGCGTTCAGAGCCGCCGACAGAGAGAAGAGAGGAGTGATAGCAGCCTCTCACTTGCGCCACCTGCTCCTGCATTGGGGTGAACAGCTCAGCTTGAAAGAAGGTCAGTCGAACAACCGGTCATTCAGCCGCTTGCACAACAGTCGGTTAAATTTTAACCGTGATTAATTTCACGAGAACCAATCAGAGAAGCCGTCTTTTCAAAAACGCCTTCTCTGATTGGTTCTCGTGAAATTAATCACGGTTAAAATTTAACCGGCTGTTGTGCAACCGGGCCAAAGTCAGTTGGTAACAACTACCCAACCACCCTCAAGACTCAAATTTTCTCTAAATACAATTTCAATAAAAACAGTATAAATATATTTTGACATCCCTCTATAGTGAGGTCCACGTTATAATGACAGTGGAGAAAGATATCAGAACTACGTTGCCGAACCTCTGTCTTGTCAATGCCTTCTATAGACGGTAACTGATAAGGTTTATTGATGTTTATTCATTCTTGTTTAAAATAATCAATTATATTTTGTTAAGCAAGAAACTAACTATATTTTTCAATAATTTCATAATGATTAAGATGAAATATTTTGTTAATTAATTATTAATTCTACATTGTTAAAAAACAATCTGTCAACAGAGCAAAGCGAGGAAGAGATAATGCTATCTGCTTTGTTGGATGACAGACAAGGGTAACAATACCATTGCTAAACAAACACTGCCACTATAACGTGGACCAGACTAAGCTATCAGCTATCTCTTTTTCTTTGGTTAGTATTTGTTGGGCTGGTTGGCAGCAACTGTCCATGCCTCTCTGTCATCCGCCATCCTTTTGAGGTCTCTGTAGTTGGCACATCTCACATCCTTCTTCAGCTGTTCCATGCACTCCAGTCATGGCCTTCCTTGCGCATTCCTCCTTCCCTCCATTAATATTTTTGTTAGTCCCTCATGTCGAAGAAAATTACCAACTATAGTGAGGTCCACGTTACAATGGCAGTGTTTGATTAGCAATGGTTTTGCTATCCTTGTCTATCATTCAACAAAGCGGATAGCGCTATCTCTTTATCGCTTTGCTGTGTTGCCAGATCGTCTTTTAACAATGTAGAATTAATAATCAGTTAACAAAATATTTCAACTCAATTATGAAAATTCATTATGAAATTATTGCTTAATAAAATATAATTGATTATTTTAAACTAGAATGAACAGTTAATATTACCTGTATCAGCTACCATCTATAGAAGGCATTGACAAGACAGAAGATCATCCACGTTGTCTCCTATCTTCCTCCACTGCCATTATAACGTGGACCTCACTATAGTTGTGCTCTTCTCCTTTTTATTTCTTTCAGTAGGCCAAAAAATCTTTTCTCTCCAACTCCAACTTGGAACACTCTATGTTTTGTCTCTCCTTTCTATTAGCAGACTATAGATATTCTTCATCCTTTCTATAGTTTTTATTCTTTTCAATAAATAATGTGTGTTAATGTTGAGTCATGTCCAGAAAACATGAAATTCTTGACATCAAGAAACGTGTTTGTTTCAATAGATGAATCCGTGGTGAACGAGAGAAAGTCGCTTAGAATTCATTTTTGAATTCATTTTTCAAGTGTGATTTGCACTTGGAAGAACGCAGTTTGGCCTCTCTGGAGTTTCAATGCTGAAGGCTGTACACGCCGCCGTAGCGTAGCTTGAAATATGTATTTTGAAAGACGTAGCCGACGTATCTCCTAATGTTCAAACTACGCTACGCCGGTTTGGAATGGACAGATTTATTAAGTTTTGGTTTTACGTTGGCTATGTCTCTTAAGAGACGTATTTCAAGCTATGCTATGGCGGTGTGTAGTGGCATAGAGAAAAGATAGCATAAGAAGATATCCCATGTGGGGCGTTTATATGCCAATTTTCATTGCTAACTTAAGCCGATAGTCCTTTTTAGTGAAGCTATGTGACGCTGGTAGTATCTCACACTGTGCCGCTCTTACACTCTCAACAACACACTAATAATAGACAGTAGTCTACAATGATTGGGTTGAGTTAAAATCAGCTTGAAATTTGGAACATGACCGCACAATTCCATGGGATATCTTCTTATGCTATCTTTTGTCCATGGTAGGCTAGTGGTCTCTAGGGAGAGCGATTGGATACAATACAATACAAATAAATTTTATTTCCATTAATATACAAATAAACAATCTAATCAATAAAATGTACATCATATTCAAAATACAAAATATGAAATTTACTACAAATATAAATAAATTGTATTTTTTTGGAAATTAACCTACTCAACTATGGGAAACCCATGTTCTAGAGCAGGTGTAGTAGTAATACAATTAAAATATAGAGTGGGGGTGCAAATACATTGGGTAAGTGAGCTCACATATTGTTCGAAATTATGTCTTCCAGTTGTTGTGATCCAGTTTTTAACGGCGCATTTAAATTTTCGTGAGTTTTCTATTATCTTGATGTGTACAGGAAGTAAATTGTGGAGTTTTTGTGCTAGGTGGTTGAAGTGACGTTGGTATCTTGCCTTCCTAGCCACGTTCGTGATAAGTAGGCTTCTATTTCTAGTGTTATGACAGTGTTTTCTATTTTGAAAGCTTTCTGTGTTCTTGTGCAGTCTGCAAATAATTTCTAGGGAGTAGAGTTGTCTTGCGTCCATCACACCAAACGCATTGTAGAGCTGGTCTGATGGATAACGAGGTGGCTTCTGCTTAATTATTTTAATTATTAGTTTTTGCATTTTTATAAGGGGGTCGAGGTGAACGTGTTCCTCCCCATCCTACAATTCCATAGGTAAGCAAAGACTGAACTAAGGAATAGTAGACCATCTTCATGCACTTCTCGTCTATAATTGTTCTCAGCATTTTGAACTTGAATATTATTTTTCTTAACTTCTTGCAGAGGCAATCTATATGACGATCCCAGCGTAGAAAAGAATCCAGTATAATGCCGAGGTATTTTATTGTACGTTTTCTGTGGATAGTGAATGCCGTGGTGTTGGAAAAGTTGACTGTTAGAAGGTTTTCTTTGGGCTGTCCATGTTGTGTAGCTGAGAAAATTAGAAAGTGGGTCTTGTCATAGTTAAGAGTGAGCAGATTCTGATTTAGCCAATGTGAGATTTTCTGTAATCCAGTTTCAGCTTTACTCCATTCTATTGGCCACGTTGGTCCTGAAAACAAAAGAACTGTGTCATCTGCAAAGGTGGTGATATTGCCTTCAATTTCCATACTGCACAGAGGATTTATATAAATCAAGAAGAGTATTGGACCAAGGACTGTACCTTGCTGTACTCCATATTCAACTTTGAGCTTGCTGCTTCTTTGTCCATTGACTCTGACACTCTGGGTCCGGTTTGACAAGTAGCTTTTGAATAGATCTCATGCCACTCCTCTGATTCCATAGTTGTAGAGTCTCTCCAGCAGAATATCATGTGACACAGTATCAAATGCTTTTTTCAGGTCCAGGAAAATGGCCAGTGGTTTCTCCTCACAGTTGATTTTTTCTGTTATTTGTGAAATGACATTGTGGATTGCATCATTGGTACTACAGTTTGTATTGAAGCCATAATTTGGTGATAAAATATGTTTCTTTTCAAGGAAGTTAATAAGTCTTGATTTTATACATTTCTCAAAAATTTCTGCTAATATATTTATAAGTGATATTGGTCTATAACAGTTCAAATCTTTCTTGTCCCCTGCTTTAAAAATTGGGCATATAATAGCTTCCTTCAAACACTGAGGGAAGGTACCTTCTCCTAGGATTTTATTGGCAATTAGTGTTAATGGTCTAGCAAGAGCTATACTGTTCTGTTTGAAGAGCTCTGGCCTGAAGTTATCTGGGCCTGGTGCGCTGTCTGATTTGAGACTGCTGATTATTTTTATCATTTCTTCTTCATCTACGGGTGTAAAAAAATATTGTCTCACATACTCTAGTGTTTGTAACTGTGGGTTCGTCTGCAGGTTGTTGATTGATTAATATATTTTGTGCCAGTTCAAATCCAATATTTTTGAAGAATTCGTTGAAAACTTTTGCAATGTCTTCATCATTCTCTCCCAGTTTCAATTCTCTTCCTTGTTCATCCAGTTTTTTGATTTGTGTTCTTGGTCTCTGAACTTCAGTTATTTCACCTATCACCTTCCATGTCTGCTTTGCATCTCTTAAGTTTCCAAACATGTGGGAAAAATATTGTTTTTTTGCTTCTTCTATAACTCTAGTTAATAGGTTTCTGAATTTCCTGTAATATTGGTGTAGTTGCAAGTTTGATGTATTATTTCTACATTGTTTGTGAAGTTTATCTCTTCTCCTTATTGATGTTATTATTCCCACTGATATCCATGGCTTGATTTTCTTCTTTCTATGTGGAACGAAGTAAGCTTTCTTACATTCTTGCACGTGCTTATTCATTATAGTGACAAACTCTTTCAATGCGCCTTCAGTAATGTGAATGGAGTCCCATGTTTCTTCCACAAGCAGTGATGAAAACTTGACTTTGTTGAAGACTTCTCTGTTTTGCTTCTTCTCTGCATTATCAATATCTTTGTTGCTTCTTATTCCTAGAATAGTGATGTAGTGGTCTGTTATTGAGTTTTGAAAAACTATTGGCATCAGGTCTTTTTTGAAATTCACTAAAATGTGATCCAAGCATGTAGCGGTGTTGACTTGGACGCGAGTAGGCTGTTTAATACAGTGGGCAAAACCAAATTCACTGAGTAAGTTCTCATAATCATGCAGTTGACGATGTTTGTTTGGTTCCATGGTGTTAATTATATTGAAGTCTCCTACAACTACATGGGAATGTTGACTTGATCCCTCGAACAGATGTCTCATACCGTTGATGAATTCTGTCAAATCTGGGTTGGAAGGTGACCTATATATTGCAGTAATGACAAATATACTTCCTTGAGTTTCGAGGCGGAGATTTAAACAGTTGGCGTGTCGAATTTCTGGCTCCTCAACTTCAACGTTAATATCAGTTTCAATGTATACAATAACTCCATCATTCTGTAGATGATTCTTCTCTGTTGCATATAGATTGTAGTTACTTATTATGCGTGGAGTTGTATTGCAAGAAATCCAGCATTCTGTTAATACAATTACATCAAAGTCACACTGTAAGTCATCTAATTGGATCAGGAACTCGTCAACATTCTTGTTGTAACTTCTGATATTGAGACTAATTATTCTCAGGTTGAACTGTTTCAAGCAATCAAACACATATTTAGGATCCAGAGTTGCAATATCATTTATATCTTCTGAGTCAAGCTCTTCTACCAGATTATTCATCAATTTTACAATGCTTAGTATTGGCTTCTCTTTCTAAGTTTTTTCTGTTCCATACCAAAAGCTCTTTTTACTTTCCTTGCCCTATTACCATAGGTAAGGAAAGTATTGCTTTCCGAAAAAAATTAAGGTACCCCAATTTCTAAATTTCTATACGTTTCAAGGTCCCCTGAGTCCGAAAAAGTGTTTTTGGGTATTGGTCTGTATGTGTGTGTGTATGAGTGTATGTGCGTCTGTGTACACGATATCTCATCTCCCAGTTAACGGAATGACTTGAAATTTGGAATGTAAGGTCCTTACACTATAAGGATCCGACACGAACAATTTCGATCAAATGCAATCCAAGATGGTTGCTAAAATGGCGAAAATGTTGTCAAAAACAGGGTTTTCGTGATTTTCTCGAAAACGGCTCCAACGATTTTGATCAAATTTAAACCTGGAATAGTAATTGATAAGCTCTATCAACTGCAACAAGTAATATATATGTAAAAATTTCAGGAGCTTTGCCCAATCTATGCAAAGTTTAATTTTAGATTCTCAATTATCAGCCTTCATATACAATTTAAACAAAAAATGTCAAGTGGAAAAGATTGAGCATGAAAATCTCTGCAATTAATGTCTAGTAACATTTCCACCTAGAATTGAAAATAAGCTTGAAATCCGTGAAAATGTGATTATTAAATTGCAAACTGTTGGTTCTATTAAATCATTCACTACGAAGAGATAGCAGATATAGTGTGTTTCCAGCGTTTTTGACCTATCACCAGCTGTCTCATATCTTTGAATAGTAGACTTGAGATGCGCGAGTACACTAGCGTCAGGTGATCAATTTTCTTAACGGCAAGGAAAGTTATGTGAGTGTGCCACACCAGATTTTTCTGTCCTGTCCTTCACTCTATCAATAATATCCTGTACTGTATCATTGTAGCCTGTTGTAAGATATCTGAAGCTTTCTGTATGTCTGGATATTGCGACAATAGCGTGTGATACACTGTTATAAATTTTACTGTCTCTTGTGTCAATCCTCACTAACACTACATCCTTTGATGTGAGCCCCTACGCTTCGTGAATTGTGTTAATTCTTTGGGACTTATATTGCGATTAGTGAGAATTTTCTTCTTTTGTGTAAATGTAAGGATTAGAGTATCTTCCTTCAGCTGATGAGTTTCGCCGTTTTTGAAAGTTGGAAGTATTGATCTCACTTGGGCGTTCTTTGTGCTGATTCCTGGGTAGAATGATTTAAGTGCAAAACAGACATCCACTGGACACCGCTTAGTTACAGTTATATATTCTTCCGGCTCACAGAAATCTGAAATTTTGTTCCACTTGATAACTACTTGTGATCTCTCTATATATGGAATCTGGTTAGAGTCACCCACAACTATTATTTCCACTGCTCCACTTAATTCTGCAATGAAGCCAATGTAACCCGCATGCATCATTAGCCCCTCATCAATGTATACTTTTTCATATTTCTTGCCTGTATTATTGATAATCTATATATATAAAAGCGAAATGGCACTCACTCACTGACTGACTCACTCACTCACTCACTCACTCACTCGCAGTACTAAAAATCTACCGGACCAAAAACGTTCAAATTTGGTAGGTATGTTCAGTTGGCCCTTTAGAGGCGCACTAAGAAATCTTTTGGCAATATTTTAACTCTAAGGGTTGTTTTCAAGGGTTTAAAGTTCGTCTTTTAGCATGTATATTCTTCTTCTCCCAATCTCTTAATTATAATTGAAATTTCCATATTATATGTTACTATAGAACTATAATCTAGATAGAGTACCTCTTCGAAACAGTTGTTGAATGGCAACTAAATTAATAATTTTGTCAGGTTGGCATTGAGTTGAGTTGACTTTGTTAGGTTGGCACCAAGTTGAAGATTCAAATGCATTTATCGCAGAAAAATTTATTGGGCACTGCTACTTCAATCCTGGGAATATTATATTACTAGCCGTCAGGCTCGCTTCGCTCGCCATATCCGTTTAGCCAGACGTTTAGTCTGGACCCCCGACTGGATTGTCCTAACATATGATAAAAATGCTCAAATGAAAAATGCAGGCGAGCGAAGCGAGCATTTTCGGACGATACAGTCGGGGGTCCAGGGGGCGGAGCCCCCTGGCTAGACGGATATGGCGAGCGAAGCGAGCCTGACGGCTAGTATAATATATTATGATGCTACTGTCCTGTAGTCTGTTCTAAGCTGGATAGATGTGTTATGACTGGCGTATTGTGCTGAGACTGAATCTCTTATATCCTTTATGCTTGCTCTAGTTTGAGTTAAAACTAAATCTTTTCCTGGAGAGTGCTTTCGTATTATATACGTAGATTTTCCACAACCAGGCACTCCTTCTATCCAACTGATTTGTGGGAATCTGGACTTGTTGATGTGAATTTTATTAATTCTACCTATTAGCTCGCCATCTAGCATAAGCTCTGTATCTCTAGTGACTAATATGTATTTTTCAGTTGTTTTGAACTTATTCTCCTCTTCTAAGAATTCAACATATTTGCCTCCTTCTTCTAGAATGTATCCCATTCGGTATAGAGTGTTTGTTTTTAATAGAAATTTTTTCATTTCATTATCAAATATGTTCATATCTTTTCTTTTTACTCCATCAATTGCTCTACTTGTCACGTCATAATATATACCATTGAGAATCTGCTTGTAGATTTTAGCATTTTCAGCATTAGCCTTTTCAAGGAGGTTACGAAGATCTATCATTGTATTAACATATCTTTCGTACTTTGACACACCCTCGAAAAATCCAGCAGGATACTCTGTAGCATTAGCATTATATTGACTTGGTATTTCTAAGAAATTGATATTTCTAATTCCTTGATTGTAAAATACAAAACGTAGGGCTTCATTCTCCAATACAGAACTCAACATACTTATTGCCGGTATATCTTGGATTGCATTGTTGAAAATATCAATTCCTACTATTAAGGGGTAATTAACAAAACTCCAACTGTTCAGAAGAGCAAGTGTATTAAAGAATCTCTGATGTTTCTATAATGAATACTTGACAATTAGATTTTCCAGAGAAAACTTTCATATACTCTGCTTCAGTGTTAGTAAGTTGTTGCCATTCATTCAGATCAATTTTCGAGCATTTTAAAACTTTTGAGAGCCCCTTAGATAACAGCATGCTGTTGCCTTCCTTGCATGCAAAAGAAATAACTAAATCTACGTATTCTCCATAATTATAAACAAGATTAGTTCTACTTTTTGGAATTTTTACAGTCATATTGAAATTTTTCAATTTGTTAAGCATCTCACATATATTTCTACTAGAGGTATTATTCACATTATTTCAATAAAAACTTTTTGTTTACTGAAGCGTTGCACGGTATTATGAAAAAAGTTTTTAGTACCCATAGTCGGTCTTTTCAACTAATTTCCTCAATGCTTTTTCATATTCTGGACAGCTTTTGTCACTAACTTTGTGGTTTGCTGGATTTTTTTTTTTTTTTTTGCAATTAGCACATACTTCTTTCTTGTTTTTATTTGGACATGCCTTGATTTGATGACCAGTTGTTGCACAGTGGCTGCATGTGTTTTGTTGCTGATTACAGTGACGGCCAATATGATTTAATCCTTGGCAGCGGAAGCATCTACTAACAGAAACGTAGTCCTTAACTAGTCCTTGATCGAAGACCAATCTATATATACTTTCCTCATATTTTTGAGTCTGTTCCTTATATCTGCAACACATTCCACCACCCAATTAACCTGATTTTTGTCTTTTGGACCAATCTTGAAAATTGGCTTGAATGAATTTTTGAATTGCTCGATCTGCATTGAATCTTGCAGATTCCTATTATAAACTTCGTTGACTCAGCTCGGCAGGAACATTATAAATTACTAATTTAGGTCGTATTTTATGTGGCTCACTTACCTCAAATTCAGCATTTCTTAGTGTAGACACACGAAAAATTTTATTTTTGTCCATACTAGAGTCCATCACTAGAAGCACTCCCTCACCCCGCACATTGATCGCTTTTTTATTTTCAATAAGTTCTCATTGGAAACAGTTTTTTTCACAATTTTTTCAGGTTGTCACTTATTTCTGTCTCTGTGCCCTGGATGTTCTTCGGTTTAATCAAAACAGTTTTTTCCTTGGGTATTGGTCTGCTCCTCTGTTCACTCATCTTCTTGGCAGTTACTCCTGGTTTCTTTTCTTCCTTCTTCTTGGGTAGTTGAACCGTTTGGATTGGTGTTGGAATTGAGAAGTTTGATGTTAGCTTCTCAATTTTTTCCTCAATCTTGCTGAGTCTCACATCTATCCTCGTTTTGTCAGCTGCCACTTCACTGCTCTCACTGGTTTTTCGTGCCATGATTTTCAATTCAAAACACAGCTCCAGAAAATACTCGTAGTCGGCCTTAGATATTTTTCTCTTCTCAAATAGTTTTGAGCCGCACACCTTGAAAGATAATTGTAATTTCTCAAGTTCATTATATTTATCACTTGACTCCATTTGTCCTGAATTATTTATATTTTCACTTTCTTCACTAGACTCAATTTGTCCTGAGTTATTTATATTTTTACTTTCTTCAAACTCCGATGCTAAAAATTGTGATAGTTTTTCTGGTGATCCCATTTCATATCGAAATCACCGTTCCGAGCGTTGACCCAGTTTCACGAATCACTAACGAATACTATTTCACTCACGCAAAATTTTGCTAACTGAACTAAAGACTACGACTAACAATGAAAACGATGTTCACTCTACGACTGCTGAACTAAGGATGGTTGGCTGAATTCTAAAGTACGGTTGATATTGTTTACTTTTATTTTTTACTAGCAGGTAACGCGTTCTTTGCAAGGGTCTAATAAAAAACTTGACCAACTGAAATCTTGGACTATTCGAAATAGGCCTGTAACCATCATTGGTAAATTAGGAATCTATAAATATGCATAATTTCAAGTTAATCAGGCCAGTAGTTCAGACGCGTAATCATTCGTGTATTTCCTATCCCGTACATGTATAAGTTAGTTCTTTCCTCTATTATATTATTGATAACAGTGAATAAAGCTCATTTTGTTCTTTTTCAGTTGATCAAATCTTCCGTGAGGCGAACGTATCCCCCGCCCCCAATGGAATGGTCAAATATGAAGACTTTGTTAAAATCGCTTGTGCCCCGGTACCTGACTATTACTGAAATGCCTAAAATATAAGGCAAGTATAATGGAAACAGTCATCAATCACAGTCATCAATCACATGGCATTTGGCTATATACATCACAATATTTATCATCATCCAATTTTTTTTAATTTATCATAATTTGTTTTAGTGACACACTGATTTCATCACAATGTTTGCTATTGTTAACCGCAAGGTTTTTTCAGAATTTTATCATATTATTCATTATCAAACGTATATTAGTATAATGTTAATTCCTTTGAGGAATGGATTCAACCTCCACAAGTTTGAAACTTAACCTATTATTATATTTTATTCACTTGCACTTTATTGTGGCACCAATCGGGGATTGAAATTTGATGTAAGATCCGCTTTCATAGATTTTTATAAATTCCTCGATGTAACTCAACCCTCGATATTCAGTATTAATTGTTTTCAAACTTTTCTTGGAGTTCTTATTATAGTTTAAATAGATTTGAAGTATAATTGATGTTTTGCATCGAAATGAACTTGGATTCCATCAGACATCTGTGATCAATATTGATAGGTATTTACATTTATCAATTCCATCCAAAACAGTATTCCCTTTATACTATAATGTACTTAATTGTTATTAAATGTTACAATTCTATTTTATAAATATATTATTATAAACTGTCAATAAATTTAAATTTACATTCCTTATCTAGTCTTTCATTGGTGAATTACATTTGTCTTCTAGTAGCTTATAGGAATATTATGGCGAGACCATATTATACGTTTTCAGAAGAGTCGACAGGGCAGGAAGCTCTCCAATCAGCTGATTCCCGAACGCCAACCCAATCAGCTGATTCCCGAACGCCAACCCAATCAGCTGATTCCCGAACGCCAACCCAATCAGCTTCCTGCCTTGTAGACTCTCCTGAAAACGCCGAATGTTGTCTCGCCCTTGAATTATTTCTTAAAATTACAACGTTAATTCTTCTAAAAGTTGAAAATTGGTTTAGATTAAAGATGTTACAGAGTTAATTCAATTTGAACAATATATATAAAAACAACTCACACGTTATTGAGTAGTTTAATTTGTCTTGTTCTAATGATTTAGTAAGTAACTGGAAAATTATCATGAATCAATTTGGTCTGATCAATTTATTTTGAAGGAAGGTTTGTGAAGGATTGAACTGGGCATAATATTATTATCAAAATATTTATTCAATAAATACATTTTTGCTATCACAAATTTCAATTAGTTAACTTTTTTAGGGTGAAAACTAAGATTCCACTATTCCATTATAAATAATTTATTAAAACTAACACTTTTCGCTCACAAATCACAGTACATTATTTCCTGCAAAACTAGGCACAAAGGTGAATAAAAGAAAGTAACAACAGTTAAAAACTATAATAGAATTACAACAACATCCGACTTGGAGGGATGTAGAACCAGTTCAGCCAGAGTAATAGAAGCAGGCGCGTTTGCCAAGTTGACAATCATACTCAGTTGATGCATTGCTTTCAGAGATCATTACTTTCAATCAGGTATGCGCATCATGAGGTGTTGAACACTCATTCCAGACTACAGAACGCTGTCCGATCTAGTGTATACCTACTTTTCTCTGCTCAGCATATCCCTCCAAGTCGGAAGTTCTTGTAATTCGACTATAATAAAACAGTTGATCACATTCTTGTCTCATGGAGCACACACAAGTAAAATCTAACCAACCACCAGAAAAAAACTAATAATTTTATTTTATTCTTTATTGATTCAATAATTACATCAATGATAGGGAGAGAAAAAATAAGGTAACCTTTTGCTATTCCTCTCCCAAATTTAGATAAGTTTACACATAGTCCGAAATAGGTTGAGTCTTGTCGTTGTTCACTTCACAAAATTTTCAGTCCTTGATTATTTTCACAATAGTTATTTGTGCAACTAATGCGCAAAGTGACAGTTTGCTGCACCAAAAGAAACGTTTACGCCCGAGCCGTAGGCGAGGGCGGAATGGCTTCTTGAGTACAGCAGAGAAACTTTGCTCACGTATTTCACATTAAACTTTTCCTACAGTTACTATTGAATATGAGAAGTGGTTGATTATGGGTAAAATGATGGCTGAAATCCATCAAATATGTTCATGTGTGTGATGCTGTTATTAATGACAACCTTAATTCATTCAAAAATTAATAATCCCATTGAAGTTGAATATTCTCAGCCAAAGTTCTCATTTTTATTCATTCAAGAATCAGAAAAAATACAGATAGAACAAAAAATTCGCATTCAAAATACACGCCAACAGCTGATTGGGATGGCTGAACCGACAAGCGCGCGACCTAGAGGGAAGAATCGTACCTAAGTTTGTTTCATCCAGCTAAAAAGTACTGAAACAGGATTCAGAAATTTAGACTTTTGCTCAAATTACCGAGAAAAATGCTCAAAGTAAACTGAAAAATATTTATAAAAATAACATATACATCAGAGAATATTTTTATTGTAGTATTCTTATGTTTTTTATTATTTTTATCTATAAACTATGGATATCGAACGGTAATCATTTAACCTCAAAATTCGAATTTTATAATTTATATTTGCTACTTTTCTCATTGCTTGCAGTTGAAATAATAATCAATAGAAAATAACTATTATTTATTATTAGATGATGAGAATTCGTAAATGATGATTATTTAATTATGATTTAGATGAACATTATTCTTGTTTTGGATTTCTAGATTGGGATTTTATCATAAATGTAGGGTATCCATTGAAATGATTCTTATCTAAATCTAACCACAGTCATTATTACCAACTTAATTTTTGTTTTGCACTAATCCTCCATGTAACCCACCAACTATTTTGTGTTGCCATGTTGCAAATCTGGAGTACGCAAAGTAATACTTTGCGCACTAGAGCGGAAAAGTGATTCTTTGCGTTCTGTAATCAGTGCAGGAATGGTCACTTTTCAAGGTAACTAGGAAAAGTAAATTTTTAAATCTAGATGCTTTAGACTTTTAACAAAGCTATTCCCCTGCTCCCAGTCATGCCCCGTTTTGCTCCACTACTCTCAAAATACAATTAATTATTCTCAGACCATTAGCATAGAGAGAAGATAGCATAAGAAGATATCTCATGGTATAGGGCGTTTATGTTCAATGTTTACGTCGTAGTAGTTCTTTTTCTTGTGATGCTGGTATAGTGAGGTCCACGTTATAATGGCAGTGTTTGATTAGCAATGGTATTGCTATCCTTGTCTATCATTAAACAAAGCGCTATCTCTTTCTCGCTTTGCTCTGTTGCCAGATCGTCTTTTACAATGTAGAATTAATAATTAATTAACAAAATATTTTATCTTAATTATGAAGATTCATTTTCAAGTTATTGTAAAATATAATTTCTTGTTTCATAAAAAATAAATTGATTATCTTGAACGAGAATGAACTTAATTATTACATCAATAAACCTGTATTAGCTACCGTCTTTAGAAGGCATTGACAAGACAAAGGATCGGCAACGTTGCTCTCCAATCTTTCTTCACTGCCATTATAACGTGGACCTCACTATAGACGCTCATACTGTGCCGTTCTTACACTCTTAGGCTCAACTCACACTTATGCGACTCAGGTCTAGAAGAGACTCGACTCTAGTCGAGAGCATGTGTTTTCAAATGGTGACAGTCGCGGAGACTAGAGTCGACAGGTCTGAGTGTCACCATTTGGAAACACATGCTCTCGATTAGAGTCGAGTCTCTTCTCGACCTGAGTCGCGTAAGTGTGAGTTGAGCCTTACACTCCCAACAAAAAAGTAATAATTGTTTTGTTTTTTCGGACTGGTTTCTACGGTTTTGCAGATTTGACGCCTACTGAGATCGGACTAATAGTCGACAGTAATCGTCTTCAGTTGACAAAAAACGGCTTGAAATTTGGACCGTAAACGACCTACACCATGGAATATCTAATTATGCTATCTTTTCTCCATGCCATCAACTATTAAATAATTCAAATCATTGGTTGAAAGCATTCACTGATAATTGTAGTAAGATGTGTCAAAGTTGAAGAGTCGCATCTTCTGGTCTATCCAGTTTCTGAATAGGGCGGTGTTGACATAAACGCCAGGTGTGGCGGTTCCACATTCTATGCCCCAGGCTATGATTCCGGTCTGGTAGTAACGCTCCTGAGTGCCTGCTATTGGACAAACCAATGGACCTCCTCCGTCGCCCTGTCAACCAATCACAGTTAGGTTAGTCCCAAGTACACCAATTACAGGCCTCTATTTTTGTATTCGCTAGCAGCTTATTTATTCAATAAACGCTTTTTCTATTCTATTCCATTGTCTTTGAAAATGTTCGTTACCATGCATTTCTAAGTAAATATTTGAAAAAAAAACACTTTTTGTTAAGAATAATTGAGGAGTACATTCCACTCCAAATGAGGAGATTCATAAGCCTTCATCAGAGTGTTTTTTTTTATATTTGACCGAACGTAGTGAGGTCTATGTTTTAACTCGGATTTTCTTTTGTCTGTCTGTATGTAACGCGTTTACGGCCAAACGCGTTGATAGAATTCGATGAGATATGGCAGGAATATTCCTTTTTCAACTGCACGTCGATGTATACACAAGGTTTTTTTGAAATTTTGCATTCTAAGGATAATATGAAAAGAAAAGGAATTCCTCCATACTCTGATATCACTATATTCATATATCATCTACTTTGAAGATAGGATTAATCAGACCATAGAATTATTCATAATCAATCAGCTGATAAGTGGATTATTCATTGCATGCATTACACACATGTCTGGCCGTTTCTATTTCTATAAGGTAGGTTTTCAATATTTTTAATGGTGCGTGCCCATCAGTATCAATATTCTCACATTTGAAGAACAAATTTAATAGGTGATTGAAAATAAAATAAAAAATGATTTAATGAACTGCTGAAGAAATTTTAATATTCTTGATTGAAAAAAATGATTTTGAAATAGTTGAAGAATATTTTTATCAGATGGAAATATTATCACTGAACTTGATAAATTATCATATGGGATACAAATTCAAACGTGGACTGAGCTTATTAACGTAAGTGAGTTTTCGATCTTGGAGAAAACATATAACAGTTTTTAAGAGTAAATTATGATTCAGCCGAATCAACCAAAGACCTCAAAGATCTACCCTACCTATCTATTTAAGGTCTTTGTAATCAACTAGAACAGGTGACATCAGATACTTGTGGATGAGAAAACTGCGTGAGGTCTACTGTTCACAGAACTACTATTTAGTTACAGTTAAATACAGTCTCTGAATTAGAACACAGTTCTATAGTGAGGTCCACGTTATAAAGGCAGTGGAGAAAGATAGGGGAACAGCGTTGTCGATTCTGTGTCTTGCCACTGCCTTCTATAGAGGATATCTGATAATATCAAGTGTACCTGTCTCGGCTGCATGGTCTTTAAAACTGACTCATGAATCATAGTGATTTAAAAAGGATGTAATTTGACCAATTCGATGTATTTTTTGGAAATATTGAATGACCAATAAGATTCTATCCTATTCTCTATATTTTGTTTTCTCCAGAACTGTATTCTGCATGCTTGAAATTATTTGTATGACGTTTGCCATGCTTTTTTAGAAAGTGACCTATGTCGATAAAGCAATTTCTATTTGAAAAATGTCTGTTGACGACGACTTACCTTACAAGTATCACGTCCCAGCTCTCCGCCGGCACAAACAAAACTATCATGCAGTCTGAAAAATTGTCCCAGCCTTGTCTGCCTCAATTTTGTCTCGCATACATGTCTTGGAACAATCGGAAGGTCTATTTTCTTCATTATTACTTGGTACTTCCCCTCTTTGCCTGTAAGTTCAACAAGGGAAAGCATATTCAATTCATTTTATTATTAATCACAGGCTATACAACATTAAGCAATGATAAACAGTCATGCAGATTGAAAACATAAAACTTATAACATTCATATACAAACTTGGATTTTATAACTTTTTAACAAGTGGAAATAAAATTTATTTTTTTATTGATTTAATGATACAAAATTATTATTCAATATAATTTGGTGGAGGATCAACAGGCACAGCCCAAAACTGTTCCTCCCCCGAATTTTGATCCATTCAAATAGTCCAGAAAATAGGTTATGCTTTCTCCATTTTATAAAATGTTGTCTAATTTTCTCACCAAACAATCAAAACAAGAAATTTTTAATTTAAAAAGATTGAGATCCAAATTAATAACAAAATTACTCTGACTTGAAAACTAATAGATAATTATATGCCAGTTACAGCTTAATCCTATAAATCAAACAGTAATTAATAAAATGTGGAAAAATGAAAAAGATTTCTCTTGTTTTTCATGTAATTTTCAACTATTCTTTTCTTTCTCTTATGCCTCTACTTTGCTACTTTCTCTTTCCTTCCTCACTTCCTATTTTTCTTCCCGATTTTAAGTTAAATAGCAGAACTCAGTTACATGTTATCCCATTTTAATTCTCTTGCATTATTTTTAATTATTGAACACTCAGCCTCTGCGCTCAGGTTTTTTTGAACCCTGCAGGGACTTCCCGTATTTATTTTATCCTATTTGATGGTATTTCGTTTTCCATTTTATATTGTAGCTTTTTCTTTTATAACCATTGTCATTGATGTAATTATGTTTTTGGGACAAATAAGGATTTGATTTGCTTCTATGTTTTTTTGTACAATTATCTTACCATACTCATCCTTGCCCCAGCCTGTAGCAGTGCATGTAGCAATGTTGGGCACTGTGTTGCGGGGTGGAAGGCAAACTGTATTTATGTATTCGGACAACTGGAGAGGCCGTTGAAGGACGAGCAGTGCTATATCGTTGTGCAGACCTCCGGCATAGTAGTTCTCGTGCACTATGCTTTCACCCACATTCACGTCGACATGGGGCAGAATTTCGTTCTTCGTTTGAGTGTCCCACTCTCCAGCTCTTATCATCAGATCGTTGGTGTTGCGACTACAGACAACAAACAAAACTATTATAATGTATGAATTCAGGGCTAATTTATTGTATTTATAAAATAGAATTATAGTAGCCTTTGAAATTAATAAAATCATAGAATAAAAGTACAAATTATAACTACGGTACTAGTTTCGGTGATCACTTGGGGTATCATGGCTTGTGCCAACATAGGCATTGCCAGGCGCTATTGCGACAAGCATATAGTAATCCTGTCAGGCAGCCCTCAAGGCTCTTGACTCCAATGAAATCAAGTCCAAATTGGTGTGGGAGTGCCACAAAACGCTCAGCAGGCTTGCAACGCTCAACTCTGTGCACCTTGGTTGGGTACCTGGCCATGTAGGCATGGGAGGTAACGAGCGTGCAGATGAGCTTGCTAAGCGGGGTTCTAGTATGCCATTCCTTGGCCCAGAGCCGGGCTGTGGCATAAGTAAAACAACTGCCTTCCACACAATAAGTAAATGGTCCAGGGACTTACGTCACCCTGGTCAAGCACTTGGCAAAAGGCTGCTGGCAGACGCAAGCCCTCGCTTCACCAGCTGGCTCGTGAGTCTGGGTAGAGGTCAGGTCAAGCAGGAGATTGCCCTGATAACTGGACATGGCCACTTCAGGAAACATCTCCACACAATTGGACTCAGAACTGAAAGCCAGATGTGTAGGCTTTGTAATCAGTGTGAAGAGACTGCCAAGCATATCATACTGGATTGCGAAAGTCTTGGAGCTAGAAGAAGGGGGGCTCTGTTTGTCTGTAAGCAACCAGGTGAGGAATGGGATGTTGGTATAGGGAAGAAACTCCTGGACCTTGTAAAGCACACGGGAGTTGGTTTGCCTTACTAACATACTTTGAGACACACAATAAGCTTCGGTTGACGTGTGAGGTTCTTTGAACCTTTGGATCTTTGAATCCGTCTCTTCAAAACATAAACATAAACATTCGGTGATCACATCATCGTCAGGATTTTTTGAAAAATGCTATTATATTTGAAAAATCTGACGATGGTGTGATCGCCGAAACTAGTAGTTTTAATTTGCACCTATTCTCATTCTATTATTTTATTAATAATTTCAAAGGGTACTACCTACTGTAATTATATTTTATAAAAAAAAAGATTAAATCTCGAAAACTTCAATAAAAGAGGTAGGCCTACAGTTCATTTAGTTTGTCAACCGTCTATATGTTTATGTTATTTTTGAGAGAAAATGGACTAAATAAATATAATTTTATTGCCATGAAGTTCATAGAATAAAAGACAACGTCAGTACACAAAGTATAACCATAGAGAAACAATAGCGTAAGTAGATATCCCATGGTATAGGGAATTTATGTCGCAACTTTTACTGTTATCTCAAGCCGATTACTGTCGACTATTGTCAATTTTCACTGTTTTGTTGGGGCGATAGTGTATGAACGGCACAATTTGAGAGACTACCAGCGTCACACAGCTGCATAGGAAAGAAATACATGAACTATCGGCTTGGGATGATAGTAAAAGTTGCGACATAAACGTCCTATACCATGGGATATCTACTTGAGCTATCATTTCTCTATGGTATAACATACTAATAAAAGTGAGATATCACTGCTTACAGCATGAGCTGTGACTCTTGACCACAACAAATATTTAGAAAAGTAAAATGGTTTGGAAACTTTTTATCTATCCATTTGGGTGAGCCAGTTTTGGATTCAGCCTGTTCATGTCTTCTCCTGAACATGTTTATTATTGTACAATGTTATGGCATGTGACTCTGTTAACCATAAATTTAAATAAGTAAAAATACTTAATAATATTTATATAGTTTATAGAAACATAATTTAAGCCGTTAGGACTGCCATACTTCAGTTGAAACGTCAGCTAGAATATAGACATTCAATCCGCAAAATTCACTAAGTTGGCAGTGAATTTTTCAACCTGTCCAGCTGTTGTATAATATTGAGTATGAGCTGAACGATTTTTAATAGTCACACAAGAACTCATGGGAACAATGATACTATCAATAAAAAATACAGAAGAAAAAACAGCCCTTACCGCCTACCTTGTCTTAATTCCATAGAAAGTAAACGTCTTTTTATTTTAAAAATAAAGTAACTATTACAAAAACTTTACTACACAATTTCGTAATATGTTCAAGAACATACTTTTCAGCATTTAAGATACGGTAGTCCTTTGAGGTTTGAGCGCTATGATCAGTTGATCATACTTTGGCCACCTCACGACACATTATGGGTGAAGCACTATTCACAACTCCCCAGTCAATAGACTGCTGTGAAGAATAAACTCAGCTATAACTCTATTCTCAGTTCTCACTGATACCATAGAAAAAGGGTAGCATATGAAGATTTATCCCATGGTATCATAGGGCGTTAATGTTGCAAATTTCAACGTTAACTCAAGCCGATAGTCCTTGTAGTTCTTTTTGTGAAGCTGGTAGTCTCTCATACTGTGCCGTTCTCACACTTTCACCCAGCCAAAACAGTAATAAGTCGACAGTAATCGGATTGAGTTGACAAAAATTCGGCTGGAAATCTGGAGCATAAACGATCTATACAATGGGATATCTTCGTATGCTGGTAGTGTAGTGATTTATGTGTGACCCTGCTGATGCTCACCCCTTGATGCAATGCGCGGCAGTCAGAACGACCTGCGGATGTATGAGCGACGCGCCGCACGCGAACAGTTTGAGTGTGGTATTCTCGTCGATGCGATTGTTGACGAGCAGCGCGAGCATCCAGGGGAACTCGCCAAATTGCGCTTCGTTGTTGACGTTTCCCGTGATCCTGAAGCGGACACCACCCGTGTGTCTCCAGCCACATCCCTCTTTCTGTTCATTCACAAACGGCAGATTAGATGTAGTAGAATGTTCATTCACTAAAGGCGGATTGGTTGTAGAGTGTTCATTCACTAACGGCGGATCAGTTGTAGAAACTGGTTCGACTCTATCCTCCGCAGGATTCCGGCCGTCTGTTGGATTATTCTCACAGCAGACATCCATGTAGTGTGGGCACAGGCTTTCAGGTTTCGATCTGCAAACAACTATTTCTGTGAAAAAATAATCCCATAGTATACAATTTTTTTCAAAAACATTTTTTTATTAATTACAAAAACAACTAACATCCATCCTGAAAGGGACATCCATGTAGTGTGGGCACAGGCTTTCAGGTTTCGATCTGGAAACAACAATTTCTGTGAAAAAATAATCCCATAGTACCATTTTTTTCAAAAACATTTTTTTATAAATTACAAAAACAACTACTATACACGGTAAGGTAGTTTCAGATGTTCAATCCATTTTAAAATTTTCTCAAAATGAACTATTCGGTTAGTAGCCCTAATTAAATACGTTATTAGAAAACTGGATTTCTAAAAAGTGTTCTTCATCTACAATCAGATTCAGGTTATAAAGACAGCACTTATTATAGTGTGTGATCCACGTTATAATGGCAGTACCTATTTGATTAATATTGGTGTTGCTATCCTTAAGTTATGAATCAATATATTATGGTTAAATAGATAAGAGTGAAATGATACATGAGAAGTTATCCAGTATTTTAAGTATAATTTATCTTTAGTGAGTGCCACGTTATAATGGCCTATATTTTATTAACATTGGTGTTGCTATCCTTGTCTATATCTTCGGCAAAGCAGATAGCGCTAACCGTTTTTATAGCACCGCAACGTTGTCAGATCGTTTTTTAACAATGTATACTTGCAATAAATTAAATATTTAATATCAGTTGAGAAAATGTATCATATTATAAGCTAATTTGAAATAGTTATTTGTGCAACTAGTGCGCAAAGTGACAGTTTGCTGCACCGAAAGAAACGATAACGCCCGAGCCGTAGGCGAGGGCGGAATGGCTTCTTGAGTGCAGCAGAGGAACTTTGCGCACGTATTTCACATTAAGTTTTTCCTACAGTTACCATTGAATATGAAAAGTGGGTAATTATGGGTAAAATTGCCTGAAATCCATCAAATGTTTTTCTGTGTAATTTTATTATTGATAAAAACCTTAATCCTAAAATCCTTGTCGTTGTCCTTGGTTATAATATAATTATAATGAATAATAATTAGCGCGTTGTGCTTCGTTGCACCTCTGCTCACTATAGCAGCCCAGTCACTGTTACCAACTTCATTTTGATTTTGCTGCACTGTTGCTCCATATAACTTACTAAGTATTTTGCGTTGCCATGTTGCAAATCTGGAGTGCAGAAAAATTTTTCCCGCACTAGAGCGGAAAAGTGATTCTTTGCGTTCTGTAATCAGTGCAGCAATGGCCACTTTTCAACGTAACTGTAGGAAAATATATTTTCTTCACAAATAAAATATTAAAATGATTATTTGAAACAAGAATGAACAGTTAAATTATTAGGTCAGCACAAATATTACATCCGATTATATTGGTATCAGCTATCCTATATAGAAGGCAAATTAATTAACAAAATATTCCATCTCAATCAAGATAATTTATTATTTAATAATAGAATAATATTCATTTTCTAGACGAAAAATATAATCTATCATTTTAAACAACAATGAACAGTTACAGATAGAATTACTGTACTGAGATATTGCGATTATTCAAATGCTGATAAACAGCATTTAATTTGGATTTTCGTTTAATAATAATTATTAATGAACAGTTAATATTATATCGGATATACTATATATTATATATATCATTATCGGATAATAATGACTACCTTATTATTTTATCTGCCAATGTTGTTACATTAGTGTGTCATTTGCATTGTAAATAAATTAAATGAAATACTGGTATCAGCTATCCTCTGAAGGCAGTACTTCTATACAAGAAGGCAGTAGCAAGGCAGACAATCGGAAACGCTGTTTTCCTATCCATTAAAACGTGAACCTCACTTTAGTCGACTGGCTATCAGAATAGGGAAGTATTAAACTATTAGCTGTATTTTCTCATGCAACAGGGCTGGGTCCAGGTGTTATCATAGATTTTATAAATTAAGGTGAAATAAGTACGATATTGTCAGTTGCACATAATTTATTTTTGCGAAACTTGTGTTTCAATGCACTAAAAGGCTTCATCTTCTGGTCTTTTTGGTCACTAACCAAAACTCTTCGAGTCTAACAAAAAAAGACCACTGAAGATGATGCATTGAAACCAAAGTTTGGCTCAAATAAATTAGGCTATGTGCAACTGACAATATCGTTCTTATTTCACCTTGAAATGGAGAAATTGCACAACATCTCTGTTCATAGTGTAAATTTGATTTAATGAATTGGTGAACGCAACCACTGACCTTATATCGATGATGCCGGCACCGTCAGTGATTAGGGTATTGTTGACACTGCACCGATAGAAAGGCACACACACGCACGAATGACCTTGACTGTTGGTCAGCACATCGGTGATCCGAGGATTATTTGCTGTCACCGGTTCGATTCCAGCACCAGCATTGTCATTCTCTGGCAGATCATTATTATCAATGGCATTGACAACCACTGTGTCGTCATCAATTGTCTCCATGTGGCAGAATGATGACATCATCCCCACAATGACTAGAATCATCAATGATCGAGACAACGTCATGCTATCTGAAAAAAATTATAAAATTCATGACAGCTACACAGCACTATTAGAAGATCTATTGAGCTAGAGTAGAAACTATATTTTCACTATTCACTATCCACTATGTTGTATGCGAATCCAGCTTAATAAGATCATATTTTGGCTTAAATTGATAAGAATATTGTTCGTGAAGGTATGACCCTTTGGTTCAAACTCTTCTATATTTGTTGGAGACTATATTAGATAAGAATTATTTTCCACAAATTCAGAATATGTAAAGAATATTGTACATTGGATTAAATGACTTGTAATTATTATTCTCAAATTATTTCAATAATATGTGAATATTCCTATTTTAGTGACAATAATGTGAAATATTTCTTCTACGTTTGGTTTTGTATCATCTAAATTCAAAAATCTACTTTGTAAAAATAATTGAGACCTGAAAATTTTGTGAAGTGAACAACTATAAGACTTGACCTATTTCGGACTATGTCCAACCTTATCCAAATTTGGGAGAGAAATAGCACAAGGTTACCTTATTTTTTTCTCTCCCCATCAATTTACTTATTGTATTAATCAATAAAGAGTCAATCAATTGTCATAATCCTAACAATTTTTTATTGGAATAGAGTGAGTTGTTTCAAATGTTTCAATAGGCTATACGAATATGAATTTATAGGTAATGTTCAATTATACAGCAGGGAACTTGAGAACAGTTTCACAAAAAATTATTTGTACCAATAGTACAAATGCGAATAGGATTGAATGGCTTCGAAAGTATCGCCATCATAATAAAATTTATTGAATTAAAATAGCCTAGGTAGATTAGGCACTTCAAATTCTTACATTGAAATGTAAAATTAAAATAATGCTCGATTATATAGTACCGTAGGTATATAGTACTAGTAGAGGCATTTTCTAAAGCTTTTAACACTAGTATGACAACTTGCAGATTATATTAATTGTGAAAAATATAAAATATTTACTCACTGACTGGATCATCGGATTCGAAAATATGCTGGGAGTGAATATTTTATATTTTTCACAATAAAATATAATTATATAGTCTGCAAATCGTCATTTCAGTGCCAAAACTTTATGAAATATATCAGATGTAATGGATATTGAAATTAAAGACAATATACCTCACTATAGGCTTATAAGGTAGATATTCATCATTCTTTAATTTTTATCAAAGTCAATTAAATATGAGTAAAATAATGAAAGTAATTCCTGCTCGTAGGTCGACTTTTAACTATATGAATTTGTTTATGATATTTTATTTTGTAAACGTTTGTCTGAATGGATAGATTTAGGAAAAAAATGGGATGAAGACGGATGTTTTAACACTTGTTTTGATGTTGTTTTTTTTTGCAGTATCGATAATTTAGAGCTTGACCAAGGCTGCTTGAATTTTTCAAATTGGAATCTTCAATATGTGATATGTTTATAAATTTTCAATGAAATGATCAACTATCAATGTTATTTGCTGCATAGAAGTTGGTTATAAAAAAATAATTATTGCTGATTTTTATTGTAAGAAGAGTTCAGATGAACAATTGATAACCCTTCTGACATGATTCTGATAATAATGTAGTGAGTGACCTTTCTTGAATGAGTAATTGATTTGGATTTCCTTGTAACAATCATATAAACATGTCACTCATATTATGCATTGAGCCTATCACATTCTCCAACAAAAATAATATTGTTCATCTATATTTTTGGTGCAGGCTCAAAAACGTTACCCACTATAATTTAATGTAGGCATAAATATTTAAAATATTAGATATGACACTTTAAATAGGTATGTATAATCCATAGTCTGAAAAATGCATGACTGGCTTTCAGAGAAAAGAGTGATATACTTTGAAATTTTCATAATCACATAATATTATGAAACTAAAATTCACTTGAAATAGAAATTTACACTGACATAATGTTCAGTGATATATTTTACTATATATATATATATATATATTATATATATATATCTTTGTGTTAGCATTACAAACTCACAAATCAAGTCATTGCATAAACCTGAAAAGTTTTTTTTTTTAATTGAATGGTTTCAACAAAATAAATAGGCCTAAATTAACATAAATTATCTAAAAACTAAATATCTAGAATGAATTATCTGAAACAAATAACAACCACAACAAATAAAAGATGAAAAAACGATAATACTGGCGAATATTTGATATAATTTATGATACTGGCGAATATTTGATATAATTTATGATATTACTAGTAGGTGATCCGTGCTTCGCAAGGGTCTATTTTAAAATTACAAAATGAAAACTTGACGTAATAAAAAATTCGAAATTTGAAAATAGGCCTATAACCATCCTTGGTTAATTAAGAATCTTTATGCAAAATTTCAAATCAATCAGTCCAGTAGTTCAGACGTGATGATGTGTCAAACATAATTTTCCTACATCACGTGCATTTATGAGCCAGCTCTTTCCATTATTATAGTAAAAGATGATTGATAGATGGATGATTTATCAGTATCTTTGAATGAGAATAACTTTTGAACGGTTGAGAAATCGGTGCGGTTTTGATGCGACAGAAAATCAGTTATATTTTCGAATAGGATCCCCAATCATACCTATCATCTAGAGTCCCTTTTAAAAGAAAAGTTCAGCTGCATTTATACAACAACTGGAAGCATGACAAATTGAAAACTTGTCGTAATGAAATTTTGAAGAACTGAAAATAGGCATAAATAACCATCCTCGGTTAATTAAGAATCTATAAGCAAAATTTCAAATTAATCAGTTGAGTATATTTCAGACGTGATGATGCGTCAAACATAATTCCCTATTCCTTACATGTATAAGCCAGTTCTTTCATTTATTATAGTATAGAAAACTGAGTATAGTAAATTATAACTGAAGAATATAAATTATTACTTATTTTATTGTGATCTATTCATGTTTTTCTTATGAAATTCAATGATAGGCCTACACAGCATGAAGACTGTGTCCAATTCATTTGTACTGGTGGTAAAATTTTACATTAAAAATAATTATTTGATAAAATCCAAGTTCAATTGTAATAAAAACAAATTCCTTCAAAAAATAATTGATAATAATACGTTTTGAGGGAAAAAATTAAGAACAAAAAAATTGGGAAGCATCGGGATATGAACCGAGGAACCATCGCTTCGTAAGCTAGCGTTTTTACCGTTGCGCTATACATCTGTTCGAAAGTGAGAGTCTTGTAACAGCATTATAACCTTCTCATAAGAAACACACTTTGGGCTTGGAACTTATATGGAACTTCATGTAGGGTAGCATAGATGAATTTGAACATTAATTCTGAAAAATCTAGAAGGAAAATTGAAATTTGGGCTTCCAGGTGCACGAGATTGATATTTTTAGAATCTATGTTCAAAATTTGGAGATCTAAATCATTCCCGTTTTTCCGGTATGCAATCCACAAGTTGACATGCTTTGATGCGAACAAACGAACAAACACAACCCTACTCTCTCTTATTATATAGATATATTTGTAATTTTATTCTAATGACATGGCCTAGTGTACCTACCTACTGTATGTATTTTCTCGCTGTAATAAAATCATTGAATCATTATAATAAATATGATATTCTATCGTGGTTCATCTTTTTTATTTTGAGAAGCCCTTCAACTTGATCTCCGAGACGTAAATAATTTGTAGAGGACTGTTATTATTATTTTTTTTAATCCAAGCGAAAAACTTCAAGGCTAAAAACTCAGAAAAGTGAACCAGCTTTTCCTGTGTATAATGTTGCCTGTGTTTAGAAGTCAATGCGTTAACAAGGAGTTCAGCTCTTTATTATTCTAAACATGTTTAATTATTTAGAACTTGGACTAAAAAGAACGAGAGACTATCTACACATATTTTTCAAATTGAAAATAAATTTACAAGGTCCATAATAAGTAGGTAATCTAATAAGCAGTTTATGAGAGATTGACATAATTTCTGTAACAACCGAAACCGGTCTTTCTAACTATCAACAAAATCTGTGGTTTTTGACAATTTCTTAGTCTATTTATGAATAATTACCACAATATCAAATTCTCAACTACACAAAAAGGAAAAATCTAATAATACATTTGTTGAGATTTATTGAAATTCCTATATTCAAACCTATAGAATATTATTCTATAGTGAGGTCCTCTTTTTAATGGCAGTGGAGGGAGTTAGGAGAACAGTGTTGCTGATTCTCTCCCTTACCAGTGTTCTCTATATAGAGGATAGCTGATACCAGTATATCTGATGTAGTATCAACTGTTAGTTCTAGCTTGAAATAATAAATTATATTTTATTCGTCAATAAAATATATTTTTCAATTATAAGATAATAATTATTCATAATTATTGGGATTTAATGTATAAATAGTACAGGTTCAGCCTAGTTTTTCCTCCAATGTCATAACTATATTATGGTTGTAGTGTTTTGTATAATGAATGAATGAAAATAATAAAATGTTCTGTTAATTAATCATATTATTTATACATGGTCCAGAAACAATCTGGCAACGTTGCGGAGTTAGAAAAGGGTAGTGCTTTCTGATTTGTCGAATGATAGACAAGGATAGCAGCATCAATGTCAATCAAATACTGTCATTATAACGTGGACCTTAATATGGTCTCATCTCATCAAAAAAATATCATTCTATGGGATGTGATCTTGCTTTAAAATTGTTCGATTATAGAAACAGTTTCAAAGGGGAAAAACTGAATAAATGTGCAGTCAACCAAGGTGTTCCACTATACTAGACTTTTTTCATGCTCCACTCTTTCATCTAATAAAACTGACCGAATTTTTCAAGCTACATTGAATTACGGTAGCTGTTGTAACAGTAATATCACTGGAACGTCTGCTTATTGTTTTCATTCGGAAAACTGTTTATTTAGGTCTATTGAGAAATAGGCACGGTAGCTCAGATCGTATTTCACATTGTCATCATGCGATTATCGATCGCATTTTGTAGGATAAAGTCGATTTCATGTTTAGCATTGTGGAACGACAATACATTTTGAGAGTAGAGACAGAATATTTTCTGTCCTTTGCACCTTTTGTAAGAATTAAATCAATGTCTGTTAACTATATAGAAATACTAGCCATCAGGCTCGCTTCGCTCGCCATATCCGTCTAGACAGGGGGCTCCGCCCCCTGGACCCCCGACTGGATCGTCCAAGAATGAGAACAGCAGGCTCGCTCCGCTCGCCTGCATTTTTATCATATATTAGGACAATCCAGTCGGGGGTCCAGATTAAACGGCTGGCTAAACGGATTTGGCGAGCAAAGCGAGCCTGACTGCTAGTAATATAATATTCCCAGGATTGAAGTAGCAGTGCCCAATCAATTTTTCCGCGATGAATGCATTTAAATCTTCAACTTGGTGCCAACCTAACAAAGTCAACTCAACTTAATGCCAACCTGACAAAATTATTAATTTAGTTGCCAGTTAATAACAACTGTTTCGAAGAGGTACTCTATCTAGATTATAGTTCTATAATAACATATGATATGGAAATTTCAATTATAATTAAGAGATTGGGAGAAGAAGAATATACATGCTAAAAGACGAACTTTAAACCCTTAAAAACTACCCTTAGAGTTAAAATATTGCCAAAAGATTTCTTAGTGCGCCTCTAAAGGGCCAACTGAACATACCTACCAAATTTGAACGTTTTTGGTCCGGTAGATTTTTAGTTATGCGAGTGAGTGAGTGAGTGAGTGAGTGAGTGAGTGAGTGAGTGAGTGAGTCAGTCAGTCAGTGAGTGAGTGCCATTTCGCTTTTATATATATAGAAGATAATGATCCATCAGAATATTTCATATCAATAAATTATACCTAAACATTCATTATTGGATTATGATTGTTTATAGACAGTTGATATCTTATATCAATGCCTGCGGAAACCTTATTCTGTAAATTGGAGAATATAGTCCTCCAAAGTTGAAATTTTCATTAGAGAATAGAAAAATAAAATTATCATCAAGTTGAAGGCTATCAGTGGCTAGAATATGATTAGGAAATCAGGTGAATTAGAAGAGTCACATAAAAAAGGAAATAAAGCCCATTATTTTTTACTAGGAATGAAATGATTAGACGTTTGGCTAGATATTACTGTGGGATCCAATATTTATATCATTGTTATATTGATTGGGCATAATCCTAATTGCAAGTTATCAATAATTGAAAATAATGATGTTACTAAACTTCAATACCAAGAAAGGCTATCAAGAGTATTAAACACATTAGGCTACTTGCGATCATAATAAACTGAGTTTAGATCTATTCTGTCAGGAACTCAGATGAGCTGAAGCCTGATTGGGCTAAATTAATTTGGTATATAAGTAACTATAGTTTATAAAATAGAATTATAGTAGTCTACCCTTTTTTTAAATAAATGAAATAATAGATGAAAAATACAGATAACTATATTGTAATACAAATTATAGTTATAAGTTACAATTTGTATTTTTAATCTATTAGGCCTATTTTATTAATTTCAAAAAAGGTACTATAATTATCTATATATATAAAAGCGAAATGGCACTCACTCACTGACTGACTGACTGACTGACTGACTGACTGACTCACTCACTCACTCACTCGCATAACTAAAAATCTACCGAACCAAAAAGGTTCAAATTTGGTAGGTATGTTCAGTTGGCCCTTTAGAGGCGCACTAAGAAATCTTTTGACAATATTTTAACTCTAAGGGTTTTTTTAAGGGTTTGAAGTTCGTCTTTTAGCATATATATTCTTCTTCTCCCAATCTATTATAATTGAAATTTCCATATCATATGTTACTATATAGAACTATAATCTAGATAGAGTACCTCTTCGAAACAGTTGTTAACTGGCAACTAAATTAATAATTTTGTCAGGTTGGCATTAAGTTGAGTTGACTTTATTAGGTTGGCACCAAGTTGAAGATTTAAATGCATTTATCGCGGAAAAATTGATTGGGCACTGCTACTTCAATCCTGGGAATATTATATTACTAGCCGTCAGGCTCGCTTAGCTCGCCATATCCGTTTAGCCAGACGTTTAGTCTGGACCCCCGACTGGATTGTCCTAACATATGATAAAAATGCTCAAATGAAAAATGTAGGCGAGCGAAGCGAGCCTGCTGATCTCATTCTTGGACGATCCAGTCGGGGGTCCAGGGGGCGGAGCCCCCTGGCTAGACGGATATGGCGAGCGAAGCGAGCCTGACGGCTAGTATTTTATAATTAAAAATAAGTAGCCCTGAATTCATAAATTTTAAGAAGGTAACTATAGATATTAATAAAATTATAAGTTTTTATGATAGAGGGTTCAATTTATGATACTCGCTAACTTATAAAGCAATCAGACTTCCATCTTAATTTTAAGTGATGATTGATATGAAAAGTTAAATTTTCATGAATCTCCGCTTCCCTATCCGTATAAGGAGAATACAATCGTCCTCATCTTTTAGGGAAGAATCAAACATACGTTGAAAAGTTGTCAGAAAAAATCATTCAGGAAAAACAAACTTTTCTCATCTCTTAGAAACCTGATGCGGTTTTTCCTGTAAGGTACCATACTGTTAAATCGATCTCAGCATTTCCGTACAGTAAGGTTTTCACGTTTTCTTCACATGAGTGAAGAAATACTACTCTACTTGGAATACAATGAAAAATCATCTTCTTATATTATGCATTAGGCATAACAAAATATAGAAGGGCACTGGATGATTTTTATTTTATTTGAATTTCAATAAAAACCTGTACCAATACATTGATGTAATACATCAATAAATGAAATTAATTTTTCAATTAAAAAAAAAAAAAACGGAAAATGGCATAAGTGTCCGAAACATGTTGTGACTAAATAGTTTAAAAGGTTATCGGATGGGCACGTTAAATTGTCGGTCCCGGCTGAAGTATGACAGTCGTGAGGCCCATTGACGGCTTAAATTATATATTCAGGCGGTGGGACCTTCCCGAAAGGGACTCCCCACCAACAAAAGCCATACGAATTTCCTTTTTTACTTAGTTTAAAAGGTACCGTACTGAGATTTATATTTTTATTTATATTAAAAGTAGAAAAAAAAACCAAAAAAACTGAGTACATTCCATTATTCCTATCAGTAATATAACATAAGTTCCAATAATCATAACACGAGGCACAGAAATGACATAAGAACTAAATAGATACCTCAAAGTATTCACGACCTCAAAGAAGCTGGATGTTTACAGGAGTAAAATTGTACAATTTCTTGCCACTATCTATTAGACGCTTTTCTATCTATTGTATGATTTAAAAAAAAACTGTTAAATTTATGCTGCAGCAAGAATTATGAATTCATCAAGTGACTGATTTTTATGAAATTGATTTTTGTATGTATGAATTGTGATAATGGTTTTGTAAATGACTATATTGTAGAATTGTGCTTTTTTTGGTTGAAATTTTGTATATATGTATGACTTTGACCATAGAAGTGTCTTATATCAATAAAGAAATTTCTATCTCTATTTAATAGAATTAAATAATAAACTAATATATTAATCATTAAAATACAATAGTTTTTGGCGTAACTGGAAAAAGAAGCCTTGAGCTCCAGCCACGAGTTCTAAAAATAAGAAATAGCCTACATTTTTTTCAATCTAATAACAGCAGTACAAATGAAACAATTCTGTTGATGGATGATAATCTATGGATGTTGAATTTTATCAATTATCCAAGTACTTGATAAACAAAATATAAATTGCGCAGAAAAATAATACCTATATATAATTGTAATATATAATTATAATTTCATTACTATTGGAATTGAACTCAGAATATTAGGATAATGATTGGAACAATTTGAATATAAAAATATTTATCACTGAGCAAACCTGAACTCAGATTGGGCACACAAGGAAGTCCAGTCTTCTGGGAGGTAACAACACCTACTGTCATCCAAAAACACAATGTTGCTAAAATCTATTCTGCGGAGGACCTGTTCTTTTACAAGAATAACCTACGCAAGAACAAGACTTTTATTTTACAAGAACAAGCCGTCGTTTCGAGAAGCGATGCCACTTATTTGAGTGAATTACCCGCACAATGGCAGCAGAGAGATGATACTGTCGACAATCTCCACCAAACACTGACTTGATTTTGATGCGGCGGGGACTCGGGGACAGGGGACAAATGATAGGGGGGTGGGAAGGGGATGAGAGTTTCCCCGCACCGGCCGGCGCAATTGTAGATAATGATACGCCAGCATGACGTCATCAACATTCTGAGATAACCTCAAAGTGAGCGAGAGAGAGAGAGCGTGACACTGATCACAGGTGGTGTGCAACTGAGATGGAAGATGGAGGAGGAATGAAAAAAATGCCGGCTGCTTGAAACCGGCAGCCGAGTGGAAAGAAAAGTCGAGATTTTCTTCTATAGTGAGGTCCACGTTATAATGGCAGTGCTTGATTAGCAATTGTATTGCTATCCTTGTCTATGCGGATAGCGCTATCTCTTTCTCGCTTTGCCCTGTTGCCAATTCGTCTTTTAACAATGTAGAATTGATAATTAATAAACAAAATATTTTGTCATAATTATGAAAATTCATTATAAAATTATTGGAAAATATGATTGATTATTTTAAACGAGAATAAACAGATAATATATTACATCAATAAACCGGTATCAGTTACCCTCTATAGAAGGCATTGACAAGACAGAGGATCGGCATCGTTGTTCTCCTATCTTCCTCTACTGCCATAATAACGTGGATCTCACAATAGAGGTGGCTGTTCTTTCTCTGTTGTGCTCCTGGTGTGTTGGTATTTAACAGCACGGTACCGTTTGACGGTTAATCAAGTGGCTCGATTTAAAGTAAATCTCGTCGCAGTGATTGGCTTCTTCATTGTCCTCAGCTTACTGGTTTTTTTCTTTAATTGATTCGGACGATCTATTTCAGAGCCGTGACTCTCGTGTCCAAGTTCTCACGACAAGATCAACCAACAAGTTTTTATTCGGCGGTGTGAGTCTGTAGTTTTGAATGGGAAACTGTTATTCGTTATAGTTATTTCATATTTTTTGTGAGATTATACGTTTCATTGATTCCAACCGTACCCGGTGAAGTCTTGGAGGAAATAAATGTTCTAGACCTAATGATGTCCACGTTATAATATGATAAAGGAGACTTTTGGCCACGTTGCGGAGGTAGAAAAGGATAGCGCTATCTGCTTTGTGGAATGATAGACAAGAATGGCAACACAATCAAATACTGTCTTTCATACTGTCATTTTTATAAAATCATGAGTTATTTTAAACTAACGTACCTGAATTTTTAGAAATTAATAAAAACAATATAAAAATCTTGAAGTACCCTTTACTTTTTAAAAACTTTAAAATAGTTCAACAACTAGTTTCGACCCTAACTTGGGTTATTTTCAAGTTAAAATGTAGAAAATAAATAAACAAGTTGATACTATTATGTTTTTCTGAATTTTCAGATACCGTACATGTAAAATCAAAAATAGGCTACCTTTCACTGATCACTGATCAAGAGACAGATCTTCAATGTATTTCTATTGATATCCATGAGCACGTATTGATATCCATGAGCATATATTGATATCAATAGAGTTTTTCTATCGATTTCTATGGATCTCTTCCACTAGGGAATATAAAAATCTTGAAGTACCCTTTATTTTTTAAAAACTTTAAAATAGTTCAACGACTAGTTTCGACCCTAACTTGGGTTATTTTCAAGTTGAAATGTAGAAAATAAATAAACAAGTTGATACTATTATGTTTTTCTGAATTTTCAGATACCGTACATGTGTGAAATCAAAAATAGGCTACCTTTCACTGATCACTGATCAAGAGACAGATCTTCAATGTATTTCTAGTTGATATCTGAAAGGAAAATTGTATGATATTATATTATTTTGCAAAAGGAAAGTGGAGGAAAAGTCTCACGGGTATGAAAAACTGAAAGCACTTGATGTAATTAATAAACACAATATAAAAACATGAAGTACTTAGGTACCCTTATATTTAAACCATTTTAAAATGTAGGAAATTTAAAGTTGATGAGAGAAAATTGCAGAGTGCTAAAAATAATGAATTAACAAGTTTTACTGTTGGCGATTTTTCTTCTCACAAATTTCCTGTTACTTCCATTTTTTCCTAATTCACCAAAACTTCAAAAGTGTTTTCGAAGAAGCAAAAGACAGGTAGGCTTTTATAAGAAAAAAGCAGGGTTTTTCAACATAATATATAGCCTGGTTCCTTCCGTACATTGGATGCAGGAAGTAGTTGAGGTCAAATCGAATTTCCAAAAAAGAGGAGAGTTGAAGAAGATAAACACTTTGATTCAGTTTTTCCTCACAGATAAGTACAGAGATTTTCCGGTTTTATTGATGGTAAAGCGTTAACGTTAGGACTTTTTAACAAATACAGCTGCTCATTCGCTTAGTTTAAGACATTATTCAAGAACTATATTTTATTTACAGAACACCTTCATTGGAAATTGTATTCTATTTTTTATATGTTGCCCCTAATTTCATAAATTCAAATATTTTTATTCAACAAATGTACCGTACAGATAGACCAATAATAATACTTCAAATGAAGAAAAAATTGTTTCAAGAAAGTGTGACGGTTGTGAGTTTATTTATGACCAGCACACCAAAATATTGTTTTTTAAGTTGTAAATACAGAGAAAATTTGGCCCCACTTATGAATTTAGCTAACAAAAGGTTCGTTGTAAACACCAACCTTAGTATTATAGAAAAAAAATGTTTTTTATACTTTTCTAAAAAATGTTTGTTTGTAGCTGAGGCCATGAGAATCACCCACCTACATTGAATAACGTCATATACTATATGATAAAATAACAAAACACACAAAAACAGTCAATAAGAATCCAACACAATCAAATCTGAAAAAATTCTGGAAATGAATATGAGGATAATATTATCAGATATTTCTTCAGCTTAGCTCTAAAAATCGTCAACTCCTCTATGGAATTTAAATTTCGGGGTAAAATATTTATCTCCCATGAAAGTTGTCTTCATTTTGAAAAATTCTAAATTATGTCTCTGTACGATTCTTCCTGATCTAGTATTATATGCATGTGAAATTCTACTTCTCTGTTCAAAATACAAAATAGAATTTGTGTAAAATTCGAATATAATTTAACAGCTTTGGTGAAAAAACCATGCGACCAAAGTAAGATAGTACCTAGTCTCACTCATTTTGCACGGTTTTTATGCGGCCATCTCATAATACACAAGACATACAATACAGCAGTTGCCTTTTGCAGCCGTGGCATTCAGCCTTATAGGCCTACGTTATCAATTAAAGTATCAATAGAATAGGAATTGGGCGAGACAGTGACGAATTAATGATATCTCACTCTTGAAAAATGATTTGTCAAAGTACTGTACCTTTAAAAGGAAGTATTCTTCTCAGGTGTATATTGCATTCCGCCATTTATAGTAAGGTTCACGTTATAATGGCTGTGGAGAAAGATAGGAGAACAGCATTGAGACCTCCATGAGTCTTGCCATTAACTTATGAAACCTTCCTACTCGTTGAGTTTTTGCTTCCCAACTTCTCTTTCAAAAATACACACCAACTTGTTCAAAATTTCAAAATCGTTATCCTCTAAAACATTAATAATTTATGTGTTAGTGTATAGCAAATATAAAATATCATTTTTCACAATATTTGTGAAAATAATAATTAAGGACTGAAAATTTTGTGAAGTGAACAACTACAAGACATAGTCCTATTTCGGACTATGTGTAACCTTATCTAAATTTGGGAGAGGAATAGCACAAGGTTACCTAACTTTTTTTTTCTCTCCCTATCATTTGGATGTACTTACTGTATGTATCAATAAAGAATAAAATAAATAATTTATTGATATCATAAGCCTATCAGTTCCTAGACTTTTCCTCATAGAAATGCAGCACTGGAAATGTGACCTTGACTGTATTTTTTTATTTCTAAATAGTATTAATTAATTTTTTTCTCAATGAATACACCAAATCAGTACCTAGTTATCTATTAAAAGATTGGTATAATTAATCAAATAATATGCAGCCGTAATTGAAGTCGTAAAAAGAAGGCGGTTGGTATAAAAACAGGTACAAAATAGCCTAGATATTAAAGTAGGTAACCTTGAACTTGTTGGTTACATAATAGAAATGAGGAATAAAGTGTGGAATCTAATTGAAATTGTTCCATTGTTCTCCGAGCAATGCTTCATGATAAAAGTCGTTACCATAGAAAAATTGTTCCTCAATAATTTCAAAAATATGATAAATCTGTGTTCTTGTATTCAACAGTTCAAATTACCAAGTTCTCTGCATTTTTCCTTTTCAATGCCTTGTGCACATTACTCATAACGGCGAGGGGAGAAATAAAATGTTTAGTTCATAATGAACTATTTGAATTCTAATTTTAGAATTAACTAAATCAAATCAAATTTATTCCCTAAAAAAATACAACGAAACTAAATTTAGTTTTATTCAATGAATAACTATTATTAAACGAAAACCCCAATTAATAAAAGCCGTAAATCACCCGAAGACTTCTGCTACTGCAAATATTGACAACAGTGTAAACAGCTAGATGAAATTTCGATGAGCGCTACTATTCAAAAATTATTTGTAATCGAATTTCCATCTAGCTTTTTACCCTGTTGTCAATATTTGCAGTAGCAGAAGTCTTCGGGGTGATTCACTGCATTTAATTAGGGGTTTCGTTAAATAATAATCATTCATTAACTAGCATTCGAACAAATGCAACTTCCAATTTATTTTCACCAATTCAATGATTATTTTCTCCAAACTAATAACTTTAATTTAAATTAATTTTATATTTTCCAATAAAAACTATCAACTTGATTGATTTGTTTCATTAAAGACTGATAGATGAACATAAAAATAATAAATTCACTCCTTTGAAAGAAGTAATGAAGGCTTATAATAGACTTTATAATGTTATCTATCATGTTATTTATTATTAAGTTTGTTATTTGGTCCTGCAATATTATTTATTTAATATATTATTTCTTTTATATTTCCTATTTTAGTGATAATGTGGGATATTTCTTCTATGTTTGGTTTTGAATCATCCATATTTAAAAATCTACTTTGTCAAAATAATTAAGGACTGAAAATTTTGTGAAGTAAACAACTACAAGACTTGACCTATTTTAGATCATGTGTATACTTATCTAAATTTGGGAGAGGAATAGCACAAGGTTACCTTATTTTTACTTTCCTTGCCTTACTACCATAGGTAAGGAAAGTATTGCTTTCCAAAAAAAATTAAGGTAGGTACCCAAATTTCAAGTTTTCTATACGTTTCAAGGTCCCCTGAGTCCAAAAACATGATTTTTGAGTGTTGGTCTGTGTGTGTGTGTGTGTATGTGTGTATGTGTGTGTGTGTGTGTGTGTGTGTGTATGTGTGTATGTGTGTATGTCTGTGAACACGATAACTCCATTCCTAATCAACCGATTGACTTGAAATTTTAAACTTAACGTCCTTATACCATGAGGACCCGACAATAAGAAATTCAATAAAATTCAATTCAAGATGGCGGAAAAAATGGCGGATAATTACTAAATAACCATGTTTTTCACGGTTTTCTCGAAAACGGCTCTAACGATTTTCTTCAAATTTATACCATGGATAGCTATTTATAAGCCCTATCAACTGACATGAGTCTCATTTCTGGGAAAATTGCAGGAGCTCCGTAATATTTTTGTGAAAAATGGCGGATAATCACTAAAAAACCAAGTTATTCACGGTTTTCTCGAAAACGGCTCTAACGATTTTCTTCAAATTTATACCCTAGATAGCTATTTATAAGCCCTATCAACTGACATGAGTCTCATTTCTTGGAAAATTGCAGGAGCTCCGTAATATTCTTGAGAAAAATGGCGGATAATCGCAAAATAAAAACATGTTTTTCACGATTTTCTCAAAAATGACTTGACCGATTTTTTTCAAATTCATATCCTGTATAGTTATATATCAGCTCTATAAACTAGCATGAGTTTCCTTCCTGAGAAACTAACAGGGGGTCCACCCCATTCTTGAGAAATTTACTTTGTAACCTCCTTCTCGTGCTTGAGGTAGTAGGTGGGTAGAGCAGTTTATTCAAAAGAACACACGTCGATATTTTATTTGTAGAACAGCTGTTTTGACAACTTTTAAAAAATCCTTAAATTTCATAATTCAAACAAAGGAAAATGTACTCTGAAAACAATAACAATAGTATAATCGTAGTTTTAATAAAATTATTATGCCGCCAATCTGCATAATGTTATTCCCCTAGATTATCCTCGTTTAAGAATGAGGCTTATAGATCAATGAGCAAGGAAAGTAGTGTGAGTGTACCACACCAGATTTTTTTCTCTCCCTATCATTTTGATGATGTACTTATTGTATCAATCAATAAAGAATGCCAATTCAAATAGGTGTCATTCAATTGAATCACGTTCCTGAGTCTTATAAAATGACACAGAACGCCACCGTACCGTATTACAGGTACCTAGCTATAGATTTTCAATAAAATTTCTAGCTCAAAAAAGGAATGAGCTATTCGACACGGCTGTGGCGGCAATACGTGATCCACATTAACACGCTTCCAGCTTCCATTCTGTTGGATGATTTTTGCTTTTTTCGATAAAAAGGAAGAATTAAACATCGCTAACTATAATAGTGAGGTCCACGTTATAATGGCAGTATTTAATTAGCAATGGTATTGCTATCCTTGTCTATCAATCAACAAAGCGGAAAGCGCTATCTCTTTCTCGCCTTCCTCTGTTGCTAGATCGTATTTATCAATGTGGAATTGATAATTAATTGACAAAATATTCCATCTTAATCATGAAAATTCATTATGAAATAGTTGAAAAATATAAATTCTTGCTTGATAGAATAATAATATTGATTATTTTAAACGAGAATGAACAGTTGATATGATAATAAACCTGTCTCAGCTACCGTCTATGAAAGGCATTGACAAGACAGAGGATCGGAAACGTTGTTCTCTTATCTTTCTCCACTGTCATTATAACGTGTGGACCTCACTCTATAGCTGATGGAAGATCTGGACGATAGATATAGTGACGTCAGTGTTATTGTAATGGTTAGAATCATTAAATCATTTTTTTCCTACAGTTACGTTGAAAAGTTGCCATTGCTGCACTGATTACAGAACGCAAAGAATCACTTTTCCGCTCTAGTGCGGGAAAAATTTTTCTGCACTCCAGATTTGCAACATGGCAACGCAAAATACTTAGTAGGTTATATGGAGCAACAGTGCAGCAAAATCAAAATGAAGTTGGTAACAGTGACTGGGCTGCTATAGTGAGCAGAGGTGCAACCAAGCACAACGCGCTAATTATTAAGTTTATATTATAACCAAGGACAACGACAGCACAGTGCCACCACAGCACACAACACACAGCTGCCCCCCGCCATTCAAACACTATTACATTATTCAGGCAATTTTACCCATAATTACCCACTTTTCATATTCAATGGTAACTGTAGGAAAAACTTAATGTGAAATACGTGCGCAAAGTTCCTCTGCTGCACTCAAGAAACCATTCCGCCCTCGCCTACGGCTCGGGCGTAAACGTTTCTTTCGGTGCAGCAAACTGACACTTTGCGCACTAGTTGCACAAATAACTATTTTGTATTGTGGACCAGTGCAGGTATAGCATGTGCTCCGCAAAGTTCTTATTAAAAACTTGACAAATTGAAAACATCACCGACTTAAATCTTGAAGAATATAAAATAGGTCTATAACCATCCGCGGTGAATTAAGAATCTATATGTAAAATGTCAAGTTAATCAGTCCAGTAATTCAAACGTGATGATGCGTCATTCGTGAATCCTACATGTATAAGCCAATTCTCTCCTTTATTATATTGAAGATGATGCCCATATGAACTTTATTCTTGTGCGTGGGCAATGGAAAGTGAGTTAGTGAATTCATGAGATACGGTAATAATAATAATAATAATAATAATATAATAATAATAATAATAATAATAATAATAATAATAATAATAATAATAATAATAATAATACCTAATAATAATAATATCGTGTGACCTGGCTGGCTCAGATCTGGTGTCAGAGTTTTCAGGTCGCAACTGATCAATTTCAGGGCCTCTGACATGACTTAACAATTATGTGAATATTTAATCAGCTGTTGTAGCTATGGTGAAAGTGATATTTTCGAGCTCAAAATTTAAGTGATTCTATTCTATATTTTGTGAATATTTGAAGTTTGGTTTTTGTTTTAACAGAAGTTTTATTATCAATTTATCTAAATTTGAAATTCTTTGTTTTATTCTGATTCATAGTTTCAGATTGAAGATTTGGTGTTGAAATTGAAGTGAACATAACCTACATAATATTTGGACGATTTGTGACAAAATCAGGAAATTGAAGAAGTTTTGGGCAATAGCCTGTTTTTTCTTTTCCGACTATTGTATTGTTCGCTCTATCTAATAAATAAATAAATAACTGCTTTTTAGGCAGCCGGGACCGACGGTTTAACGTGTCCATCCGAAACACGGGAGTGGCCCGAGATAAATATTTTGCCCGGGCTAGGATTTGAACCCGGGCCTCCGAACTATAGACCCAGCATCTGATCCACTCGACTACGGCCACTCCATATTCATGAGATGATCAAACGTCCATGCCATCAGCGGGACTCGAACCCACGAACCAGGTGGTGCGCTAGCTGACCGAACAGTTTGTACGCGCAATTGATTGATTTTACATTATCATATTATTTATATATCAGGAGGCCCGGTTGCACAAAAACCTGTTAAATTTTAACCGTGAATTCCAATATGAGAAGACTTCTTTTCAGCCATTTATATGAGAACCAATCAGAGGAAGCTTTTCTGAAAAGACGGCTTCTCTGATTGGTTCTCGTGGTATTTAATCTTGATTAAAATTTAACAGGCTTCAGTGCAACCAGACCATCACGACCTTATTGGACCTAAAATGAAATTCAAATTCAATAATGAAAATTGGGCCAAATCTGCATTATTTTCTCATTGAAGGCATTTTTGTAGTCCTAAGAAATGCTATGTTCTATATTTCTACAGTCCTACATTGCTTCTATGTTTTCATGAATGAATAAATAAATAAATATTTAATTTTCTCTAGTGAAATTTACTCAAAACTGTCACTGCATTACTTATTCATAACATGAATATTGCTGACTGTTTAGAAAAATGAATTAATTCACAATATTAAAGTTAAAGTTGAAAAATCTTCACCCCAAGCAATGATGTTTACGAGTTTGTGTTTTTTGAATAGTTCCAAATTTCTCAAGTAACTTAATATTATTCGATATAAGTGGTAATAGAGTGGAATATTTCTAATTAATTTATTAATTCAAGCCATCTAAATTTGAAATTTATAGTTTTAATGTTTATTTTGGACCAACATTTTATAAAAATTGTACACGTGAAATTCTAACCTTATCTTGGACTTTGTTATCTATAAATTTGGAAGAAAAATAGCACAAGGACTACCTTATTTTTTATCTTTCAATGTTATTACATAAGTGTTATTTGCATTGTAAATAAATAAAATAAAATGAATAAATAGCAATAGCAGTCAGAAAAACCAAATAAATTTCAGTTCAAATAAGAAGGTCTACACATTCATTCATGAAAATTGAATGAAACATTTATCAGACCGTAACACTCAAGGGCTGACAGATTAAATCATAATTCAAGGCGTAATTTATTTATTTGAACAGCCTTGACAACTGAAACACGAATTACAACTTTGTTTGATTTTCTGCTTATCCATAATATTATGAGTAGGCCTGCTTAATATGAAAGTCCTCCAGCTTAATAATTTTAGAGGTTCATTTTGCATGTGAATGTTTTCAGTAGTGGGGACACTATTATTATATTGTTGAGCGGCACAAATGCTATGCGGTTATTTAAATTATTATTCAAAGAATTTCCTGTACTGACATTTATTGATACTTTAAACTGTATTGACATTTCAAATTATTATTTTCTATGAACTATATAGAAAAAATATAAATCAAATGTAACGTATAATTATGAAGACAAAGATTTAATCACTAGCACCCTTGAATACCATTATTTTGTTCCAGACAGGACAAGTTTCAGGTATTTTTATCTCATTCTAAAGCGTAAAACAATACTTTATTTTGTTGCATATTGAGATATTTTAGAATGGGATGAATACACTAAACTAGTCGTGTCTATTTCGCGCCTGAAGTAAAATAATTGACCGAGCGAAGTGAGGTCTAAGATTCAAGTCGACGGTTTGGCATTTCTCTTAATGTTTAATATTATGACCAAATACTTAGAATACAAAAAAAGGCAATAAGAACAATTTTTCAAACGAATGTAATTGAGCACTGCAGGCCTCTGTTTCTGGAAACAAAATTTTTACAGTAATATCTATATACATCTTGGAAACTATAATACTAGCAAAAAACTCAAATCCACCTTTAAGAGGCAATCAACATAGCTGCAACACAAGAAATAAGACCAATATGAATATCACTCGGCACCGACTAGATAAATTTCGAAGATCTCCAATTTGCACAGGATCACGATTCTTCAACCTTCTCCCGCTACATCTCAAAACTATTGAGAGCAAAAAATTATTTGTCTCAGAATTAAAAAAATACTTGATTGTAAGGCCATATTATGCAGTTTCTGAATACACAGAGGAACATACTTTCCAGCACTTGCGAAAATAAACTATTAAGATTATTTATATTAAAAATAAATAAATATATATTTTTTTTATTTATATCAAATTCTGATATTGAGATTAATAATAAAACTTGACAATTCCCCGGTCAATTGACTGTGGCGAAGAACTGAAACTGAACTGAACTGAACTGAACTAAATGTTTATATGTTGCGCATTTACGGCGAAACGCGGTGATAGATTTTCATGAAATTTGACAGATATGTACCCATTGACTCTCATGGGAGGGAAAGAGTGCCAGGGAGCCTCACACCTATATTATGAGAACTGTTATAAAATTATAAAAAATATATTCATATGGCAGTAATGGTTGTACATTCAATTACTGTAATGTATCTATAGCCATAGATAAATCCAGTTTTTTATTGCTGGTCTCTGTGGTGGTAAGGGGAGGGATGATAGCCCTCAGTAGATAGGCTACCTACATGGCTTTTACAAGGGTGCTATTGTTATTCCTTGTATTCAAATCTTTAAGCTGCGTTTACACCGGAGTTAATAACACGAGTTATTAACAGAAAGTTATTAACTTGACTGAATCGTCAAACATTTCTCTTGACAAAAGTTAATAACTCATGTTTCTAACAGAAAATTCCTTGTTATTAACAAGATCTTGTTATCAATATAATTGACTTCCATATACTTTCATTTAACGAGAGAATTCATATGATATAACAGCCGGAATAAAACGCAAAAAATTGTCTTCAAATTTGAATTGAAACATGTGTGTGATCATTAAAATAATGATCTTCATCTGATCTAATGTAAATAAATTATAATGCGTTTACACCAGAGTTTAAAACAAAAGTTCTCAACATAAGTTAATAAAATTTTCTTTTGGTTACTAGTTTTGTTATTAACAAAAGTGAATAACTTTGTCACGTGTTTTGTCTGCAGCTGTAGTTATTAGCGAACAGCTGTAGTTGTAGGGTAGGGATGCTGTGCGAGGGGGTTGCGGGGAAGATAGTAACCTGTTATTAACAGAAGTTACTGACTCTCGATGGATAACATAAACCTTGTTAATATCAAGGAATTTTCTGTTGAAAACACGAGTTATCAGCTTTTTTCAAGAGAATTTCTTGTCGATTCAGTCAAGTTGACAACTTTTTATTAATAACTCATGTTATCAACTCCGGTGTAAACGCAACTCAACACGATGTTATTAACTTTTGTAATTAACATCAGTTGATAACAAAAAAGTTAAAAACTTGTGTTATTAACTCCGGTGTAAACGCAGCTTAAGTGTAAACATAACTACGATATAGTTAATTACAAAATGATAATACATCCGAATGAATCATTCATCTGTACAATAGAGTTTTATTCAGATTTTTTTACATTCATATTATATTTTGATAAACCAGTTCACTCGTATGGCCTACTTTATTAGAATTATTAAAAACAATATAAAAACATGAAGAAGTACCCTTTTATTTAAACAATGTTTTAAAGTTGAATCTTTTAAATAAAAGGGTATTTCATGTTTTAAATATATTTTATGTATACAACCTCCTTTTCACAGCCTCTAACATAAAAATACTAATAGAACAGATCCAATTATAGATAAAGAGAAACTGGAGTGAATAGAGTTTTAGCAATTTCTTCTTCTTCTTCTTCTTCTTCTTCTTCTCCTCGAAATGATAACGTCATAAAATATAATACGGTATTTCGTTTGTTGAGGATATTGGCATTCATCTAAGAATGAAAAAAACATTATACAAAAATTCATTGAGAATGTACCTTCACTAACGTCCAACATATGAAAACTCTAACAAAAATAGTTTAAAAAATAAAGACAACGTGTTGGATGAATCAATTTATCATAATGTAATTAAATAAAGGCTTAGACACAAATAAAAATGATACAATGATCGATCTATTAAGAACAGAACTTATTTATTTCTTGACAATTATATAACAATTCCTGCCTCCGGTTTCATGGATAGATATTTTATTTCAATTTATGACATTACTATAGAATAGCTATAACATTCAAAGGATAGATTCAACGAAACAAAGGAAGAGAGAACCAAACCAATATAATTATATCATTCTAATTCAAATAGAACCATTTTCAACCAATATTCAGATTCATGCTACATGGAAAAATTGTGTTGAATGTTGACTATTTTTCTCAATTTCAACTAAATGGGTCAAGTAACAACAGATGGTCAATTGCTCATATTTGATCAGGAAGTTATTGTTAACATCAGCAAAATAATCTGTCGATACGCTTTTTATCTCTGTTACAATTAGCTTTCAATCGACAAATGCTATTGAACAACTTATTCTAACCAATGTCATCGATTTAAATACAAAGACAGCTCATCTATATTGTGTTATACTAAAAAATATGACCAGAAGAAGCCACGAACCTCTTAAGATAATAATAACACTAAGTTGACTCAGATTTTCAAAAAATATACAACATTTTAGGTAATAATATCGTGTGACCTGGCTGGCTCAGGTCTGGTGTCAGAGTTTTCAGGTCGCAACTGATCAATTTCAGGGCTTCTGACATGACCAAACGACTGCTTTTTAGGCAGCCGGGACCGACGGCTTAACGTGTCCATCCGAAACATTTTAGGTAATATCCATTTTTGGTACCATTCCTCATCAAACTAATTTTCCATGAAGTCATCGAGTGACCTACAATAATTCACAAAAACTAGAAATTTAATCTATAAAAACTCAAACAATATAAAATTTATCAGGTTCCAAGAATTGGGAATTGATATTAGTAGGCTAATTAGTAGGCATTTATTTATTGTATAATACTCATTTAATACTGTTAACCAATGCTTCTCTACATCTTAGCATTATATAAAAGAGAAAATATAATTCATTCGAAGTATGAGTGTAGAATTAAATTGTGACAAAGAGAACATTAATTTGAGGGCCTATTTTATCATTCTAAACAATCAATAATTTGAACAAGATTATGGAAAAGTGAAATTGCTTTAGTTTTTCAATTTTTTGAGAATCATAACACTTTGCAACAATTTATTTTTTATGCACTTTGAAAATAATTTATTATTTATTATGTAACTTACTTTACTACGGTACAAAATTTCAATTAAAAATCTGCTTTGTCGTATGAAAGACAAGGATAGCAACACCAAAGTTAATTAAATACTGCCATTATAACGTGGACCTCACTATAGTCATAAACTGATAAATGTAGGTACTCAGACAAAATATTAGACTCTTATGCAATATAAGTCCTATAGTGAGGTACACGTTATAATGGCAATGGTATTGCTATCCCTGTCTATCATTCAACAAAGCGGAGAGCGCTATCTCTCTCGCTTTGCTCTGATGCCATTAACAATGTAGAATAAATAATTAATTAACAAAATATTTAATCTTCATTATGAAAATTCATTATGAAATTATTGAAGAATATAATTCCTTGCTTAATAAAATATTATTGATTATTTTAAACGAGAATGAACAATCAATATTACATTAATAAACCTGTACCAGCTACCGTCAAGAAGGCATTGACAAAACATTCAGGATCGGCAACGTTGTTCTCCTATCTTTCCCCACTGCCATTATAACGTGGACCTCACTAAAGGTAATTATTTTGTAATCTCACTAAATGACACACTTTGTATATTTCATATGAATTGAAATTATGAGATTAGAAAAACAGGGGGTTTTCAATAAAATATAGAAACTCCAACATTTTTTATAAAACAGGTTGATTTGTTTTCATTCCAGCCCAAATCCCTCAGCATTCGATATAGCTATGATAAGTTTTTCACACAATATATCCTGTGATTCATAATGTGGTAGAACCAGTTGATTGAAACAGGTGTGTGCCTCTGGCAAATTATTTGGTTTGTTAGAGAGTTTTGTTATTTTGAATGTCATTTCTCCCATGCCTCCCACAGGCACTCTATCACTTCCGGTCGTGAAAAGCAGGAACTTCTTCTGTAGGTCCTCTGTCAATGACTCCAGTACTTCCCAGAAGTCACTACAACAGAAAAGTATTATAAAATTAGCAGGCAACCCGTGGTCCACAAAAGGGTCTAATTGAAAACTTGACCCACTGAAATCTCAAATACAGTAATTCAAAGTAGGCATATAACCATCCTTGGTAAATTGAGAATCTATATGCAAAATTTCAAGTTAGTCAATCCAGTAGTTCAGACGTGATGATGCGTCAAACATACATTTTTTATCCCGTACGTGTGTAAGCCAATTCTTTTCTTATTATATTATAGAAGACTGGATAAATAGCATGAAAATAGGGAATTTCCCTCAGGAAGAAGTGAATATGGAAGTTCTTTTTATATGTTAAGAAAATATTTCTGTCTAGTTTGTCTTTCAGACAGTTTTTCTGTCTGTTTGTTTGGTTTTTGGACAGGTTCTAATTAAATTGAACACTACTTGCTGACAGATTGTTGGATAATCTTTACGCAAGCAAATAAGAGATTTTATGAAAACTTTAATAATCAGGCTTTGTACACGCGTTCAATCCCATTCCTTTCAGGATAATAATAGAATATTTATTTTTCATTTATTTACGACAAAAATGACAATGATATAATAACATTGGTAGATAAAATAATAAGGCAACCCTTGTGCTATTTTCTTACAAATTTGAGTGATGACAGTCCAAAACAACGTTAGTCTTCCACGTACAATTCCTGTACGATTTTAGTTCAAAATAAATATGGAAACTATAATTTTGCATTTAGATGGCTAGAATTAATAAATTAATCGGAAATATTCAATTCAATCACCACTTGAAACTATATAATATTGAGTTATTCAAGAAAATTTGAAAACCATGGAAGAAACACAAACTTTTAAACACTTTAACAAAAAAGATGATGTTGCATTATTTTCTGTTTTCAAGTAGCCATAGGCTCACTACAGAATAATAACATAAAATTGTTCTGCTATTTTTAGGCCTAGTTGCACAAAAGCTTGTTAAATTTTAATCATGATTGAATGCCTGGAGAACTAATCAAAGAAGACTTCTCTGATTGGCTTTCGTGGCATATTTAATCACGGTTAAAATTTAGCAGGCTTTTGTGCAGCTGAGGCTAACACTTTCATCATTTGGATAGTTTAAAACTTTTCATGAGTTTGGGAATTGACTCATCTTATGAAAAATCAATTAATCCATTTATATAAGTTGTGAAAATAATTGAGGACTGGAAATTTTTTGATGTGAACAACTACAGGACTATGTGTGTAACGTTATCTAAATTTGGGAGAGGAATAGCACAAGGTTATCTTATTTTTTCTCTCCCTATCATTTTGATGATGTACTTATTGTATCAATCAATAAAGAATGAAGAATATTGGATAGTTTTCAAATTTTCATACGTTGGAAAAAATATAGATAGAACAAATTCGCATTCAAAATACACGCCAACAATGTCAACAGCTGATTGGGATGGCTGCAAGATAATACGCAAAGTATTAAGAGTACGCAAAGTAATACTTTGCGCACAAGAGCGGAAAAGTGATTCTTTGTGTTCTGTAATCAGTGCAGGAATGTTCAGTTTTCAAGGTAACTGTAGGAAAAGTTAATTTCTGATTTTCAAATGAATAAAAATGAGAACTCATTAAATTATACATTTTGAATATTAATTATTTCAAATAATATTTTTTTTCATTCATAAATTGATTGGTTGAAAAATTATTTAGAAATTAAGATTTACTTAAAATTATTCAAATTAATTCAATTTTTAATTTGAATAAATTATCGATTATTAATTTTTAATTGGATTATCAAGTTTAAAATAAATTATAGTTGTTATTAATAGCAAAATTATACAGACAAACATTTGATGGATTTCAGCCATCATTTTACCCATAATCAACCACTTCTCATATTCAATGGTAACTAGGAAAAATTTAATGTGAAATACATGCGCAAAGTTCCTCTGCTGCACTCAAGAAACCATTCCGCCCTCGCCTACGGCTCGTGCGTAAACGTTTCTTTCGGTGCAGCAAACTGTCACTTTGCGCACTAGTTGCAAAAATAACTATTCAGTTTCAAATAAAACGCAGCATACTCCTCTAACAATCTGATGCAGATGAATCATATTTCTTAAAAAAATTCAAACAACCATGCATGTAGATCTTGAATGAAGAATGAATTTAATTGTGTCGTGCAGTGAGTTATGAGTGTTTCGGGGGAGGAGCTGTCTTGGGCTGTGCCTGTTGGTCCTCCCCCAATCATTTTAATAATAATTTGTGTATTGTGTGCATCAATGAGCAGTTCTACTCACAGAATATAGGGATCGTCCGCTTTGAATCCATCATACTCTGTGACTTTTCTAAGTTCGTTGAGATCAATAGTTGGCGAACCGCAAACAAGCATTTCCACCTCCTCAGGCCTCAGCATCTGAGAAGAAAATCAAACGTAATCACTCAGGTTTACAAAAGAAAAATCAACCGAATGATCACTCAACTATTGGGGAAAAAATCGCTTATTCGGTACGGTAGAGAAAACACAAATAGAAATTGTCAACCACTTCTTACTATATATTTTAGAATTCACTTTTTATTATATACAGAGTGACACAGAATAACGGGAACTTTTAAAAACTCCATAAATATCGGTAGGAAGGGCAAAAATGATTTTATTTAAACTAATGTGAAGTTCAAGACTTGCCATTTGAGAATTATTAATAACATCTATCAATTTTTGACAATAATTACTCCTTTAAGATGACTTCTTTAATACACTCTTGAAATCTGTGTTGAGATTCCTGAACGATTGCTGTAACACGTCAGCTGGGATATTGATAATTTAGTTTTGAACTAGCTTACCCGGCGAACTTCGTACCGCCAAAAAGTCAATGTATCTCATGTCACACCTGACTTCATTTGGTGAATCATGAAATTTATCTGACAATCAATATTTTTATTTACATCTCAATACGGACTTCCTATGTGCTTAAAACTACCGTTTTAATACCAGTGAACAATTATATCACAGAGTGACGTGTTTATTACAGCTGGTAAGTTCATATGCTAAATCATATTATCACAACATGATCTTGAATCATGATGATCTTCCCGTTCTAAGTTAGCCGCTCGGCCGACAATTTCGAAAACATAGGTCTGTAAAATGGATTAATAAATAATTATTATTAGCCCCCCTATTAAAATTTCTGGTCAGAAACCATCGCCAATATTCACACAACATATTCCCAAAGTTTCATGCCGTTTTGTCAAGTGGTGGAAAAACAAACTAACAAACAAACAAACTAACACACAAACAGACATTCATTTTTATATATAGAGATTTTCTGTTATGATTGAACCACAGTTTTTGGTCAAGTTGTGAAAACGTTTGATTTGTGATAGCTCCACAAACTGGAAATCGCAGGTGGACAGATCATGGGACCAGGAAACGCAGATGTTGCAGCGATCAATGAGGAATCGTCAACACAAATTTCAAGAGTGTATTCGTTCAGGAGGAAGCCATCTTAAAGAAGTAATTGTCAAAAAGTGATAGATGTTATTAATAATTCTCAAATGGCAAGTCTTGAACTTTACATTAGTTTGAATAAAATCATTTTTGTCCTTCCCACTAATGTTTTATGGCGTTTTTAAAAGTTCCCGTTATTCTGTGTCACCCTGTACTAGCAGGGAACTCATGTCCGGTAAGGGTCTTTGTAAACTGGAGACTACTGAAATCTTGAAGAATTCAATATAGGCCTATAACCATCCTCGGTGAATTAAGAATCTATATGCAAAATTTCATGTTAATCAGTGCATTACGGTAGGTACCTAGTTTAGACGTGATTCATAAATTTCCTAACCCGTACGTGTCTCAGCCAATTTTCCCCTTTATCATGTCATAGATTCAATTTACAATTATCATATTTTATAAAAAGTGGTTGACAACGTCTATTTGTGTTTTCAATACCACAATATCAGACACAACCATAGCCACCTCTATACATGGCCCTGGCCTACGATATTGCAACGTCGCAGTGTAGGCCTAGAATCTAATACATGATTGGTGAAAAATATTTTTAAAATACCAGCTGATCTTTTTCACCAATCATGTATTAGATTCTAGGCCTACGCTGCGACGTTGCAATATCGTAGGCCGGGGCCTTGTATTGAAGGTGGCTATGACACAACGCATAGCTATAAAAGTTCATAAGTATTTTTGACTAGATTTTTTTTGCTGAGTGTGATGCCTACATGAGCTCTAGGCTTGCGCAATATAGATGAAGGAAAACCCTTACACATCCAATATTTCAAGGATTTGAATATGGAATATGGACCACACGGAAGCGAATTTAGCTTTTAATAATCTTTTCAACTGACTGATCCTTTTCAAAAATTTCTTAAAAATGTATTATCAAAGTCCTGGCATTTGTCAGTTTGATTTGAGTAAACCAAGTATTTACTGAACAAAGAGAAGTTGAATTTATAACTTACAATATAATTTAGGCTACTTCAACTTACAATATAATTCATTTTAATTAATTTGAAAACTTGGGCCTACAATATACCACTATGTTGTGAATCCAATCTTTTCCCCAGCAATTTAAACTTGAATTAAAAACACTTCAAAAGTGTTTTTAATTTAACGTTTGAATTGCAATATGATTTACAAAAACTTGATAACTTACAATGAGAGCATTTGAAGCACAGACACTGTGAAATCCGAGATAGAATGCTCGAAATTGATCGTAGATGGCTGTGTTCAAAACCCAATCCAGATACAGTTGGACATATTCGTCTCTATTCTCGTTCGTCACAGTAATGTTCTCTCCTTCAGGCTTCAGTTTGAACGTTTTCACATCGCCGTATTCTTCTAGAGACACCTAAAAAATATAGAACCAGTTGAATTTTTGTATGCCTTAGGCCATTTTCTTACACTGGAATTCTTATTGGTAGTTTATATTTTGCATGGAGAGCAGTAATTTCATCAAATCTCACTTTGAAAATGATGTATCACATCGCAAATTTATAGGAATGATCAAAATTATATAATAAACCCTACAAACAATGTAGTGAGGTCCACGTTATAATGGCAGTATTTGATCAACATTGGTGATGCTATCCTAGTCTAACATTCGTCAAAGCAGATATCGCTATCCTTTATCGTTGCCAGCTCTTTTTTAAACAAAGAAATATAATTAATTAACATTAAATTCAATCTAAATTATGATAATTCATTATTGAATCATTGAAAACTATATTTTCTTAACATATTAAATATGATTGATTATTAATTTAAACAAGAATGGACAGTTGATATTTCATCAGATATAATGGTATCAGCTATCCTCTATAGAAGGCAGTGGCAAGGCAGAGAATCGGCAACGCTGTTCTCCTATATTCTACACTGCCATCATAACGTGGACCACACTGTATACTAGATTTATTTTTGATACCTAGTTCATATTTATAAGACTACACTATAAGTCCTAGTTTATACGTATAGTGAGGTCCACGTTATAATGGCAGTGGAGAAAGATCATTATTCCCCCCACCTTCAAAAAAGAGAAAAATAATGTACTGACCAATTTGCGTTTTCCATTTATATTTAAGGGATCATATCTCCTGAAGGGGGAAGACTTTCGCTAATCTGTTTGCAGATTCCGATTCCTCGCATTAAGGAGCATAAGAAGGCAGAGTTGATAATGATGTTATTTTCCCCGTAAAAATGACAAAAATAATGTAATGACCAATTTGCGTTTTCCATTTATATTTAAGGGATCAAATCTCCTGAAGGGGGAAGACTTTCGCTAATCTGTTTGCAGATTCCGATTACTCGTATTAAGGAGCATAATAAGGCAGAGTTTATAATGATGTTATTTTCCCCGTAAAAATGACAAAAATAATGTTCTGACCAATTTGCGTTTTCCATTTATATTTAAGGGATCATATCTCCTGAAGGGGGAAGACTTTCGCTAATCCGTCTGCAGATTCGGATTTCTCGAATCATGAAGCATAAGAAGGCGGAGTTGATAATGATATTATTCACCCCGAAAAAATGAAAAAATAATGTACTGACCAATTTGCGTTTTCCATTTATATTTAAGGGATCATATCTCCTGAAGGGGGAAGACTTTCGCTAATCCGTCTGCAGATTCGGATTTCTCGGATCATGAAGCATAAGAAGGCGGAGTTGATAATGATATTATTCACCCCGAAAAAAATAATGTACTGACCAATTTGCGTTTTACGACATAATTATTTAAGGGGTCATATCTCCTGAACGGTTAATTTGATTATAACTAAACATTATTATTAATTGTAATGACCTGAAACGTGAGACACATATCCTCCTCCACGTTGCCCTCATAGGCCAACAGTTCAGCCAACCCCCTGGCGACGTCGGGCATGATCTCGGCCAGATGGGTGACCGTGAGGCCGGCGATCACTCCCACACCGGAAGTGTCGACGGGCGGCACTACGGGCGGCGAGAGCAACTTCCGGTAGCAGATGGACGGCAGTCGCAGGTCCAGGATTATCGAGTTGTATACGGCCAAACCCATCAGGACCCCGATCAGGTTGTATTCGCGCAGGTTGCCTGCCTAAATTCAAATAATTTATAATTTAAATTTTTTAAATCTATATAAATAAAAATCGAGCCTCAAATTTTGACATTTAATAATTTTTTATATGTGCACCGAATTTGATGATTTTTGTTTGTGTTCGTTATGTTCAGGAGCAGGTTTATGGCCTATCAAATTTATGATCCGACTTCAGGACTCTTTCCTACGGTCCTTCAAAGTTTACATGTAATCCTTATGGAAGAATGTTTGTGAGCTGGCCACAAAAAGAAATAAAAATCAGCTGTTATAATCACTGCGTCATCCAACAGTCGTCGGTAGATCTGTTTTTCTATTTTTTTTCTTTCTATTGATTCACAAAATTTTTATTCTAATAATAATGCCGCGGTGCGAACGATGTCCAAACTTGGGTCGTAGAACTCGAAATGCTGTAAATTTGGAATATGCACGGGAAAATCAGCAGCAAGGAGATATGCCATTCAATTTCCCAGTAAGCTGCATTCAACTATATCTAAAAATACAAACTGCTGTACAACTAACTAAGCACATAGGAAGTCCATATTGAGATATGAAATACTGATTGTTGGATAATTTTCATAAAAATATAGTGCATCAGATTAAGCTAAGACTAAGCACACCTGAGGAGGCGCGGCTTGGTGATACAAAGTATTGATCTTATGAAGATTGCCTTATCATACCGTTCCACGCCATGTCCGATTCAGTGTGTGTGAGTTCTTCCATTCAAACCAATATAAGCAAGAAGCACCTGGATGAAAATGCCGCATCGCGCCTCCTAAGGTGTGCATCCAGCTAAAGTTTGTCATGAGATGCATTAACTATTTGGCGGTACGAAGTTCGCCGGGCTAGCTATTTTAAAATAATAATAATAATAAATTAATTTATTCCTCCAATTGATACATCACATAATAAGAAATTATGAATAGAAGAGTATATCACAACAATATTTAAATTTATAAAAATATAAAATAATACAATCACACGTTGTACAAAGAAATCACAACAACTCATCTACATCAATAGAAGAATAAATAATTCCAAGTATCCCGAGGACGAAAAGTCCTGTTTGGGGTACCACCTAAAATATATATTTACAATTTTTATTTCATAGCATTCTGACTGATCTTTATTGCAATAGTACATTCACAATTAATTATTTGCCAGATATTTTACAAAATGTTTAAGCTTGTCATATACCTTACAGTACAATAGAGAAAAGATAGCATAACAAGATATCCCAAGGTATAATAAGTTTCTGTGCCAAATATCGAGCCGATTTCTGTCGACTACTGTCTATCATTACTGTATTGTTGGGAGTGTAAGAGTGTAAGAACGGCACAGTATGAGAGACTACCAGCGTCACATAGCTTCACCAAAAACAACTAGGCTACTATAGTGAGGTCCACATTATAATGACAGTGAAGAAAGATAGGAGAAAAAAATTGCCGATCCTTTGTCTTGTCAATGCCTTCCATAGACGGTAGCTGATACATGTTTATTGATGTAATATTAAGGGCCGGCTTTAGCTAAGCAGTCCTAGACTTTAAACAGCTGGAGTCAGAAAATTGGCTTTCCAAAACGTATTCTTTCGTATTCTTACGTTTCAAAACGTAAAACTTTCTCGTAGTCGCAGCTTTTATAACAGTAGTCGTAGTTTTTATTTTCTCATTTCTATAATTGGAAACGTTCTTCCTTGACGAAATTAGACATTCCTGAATAATTCAAAATAGCTGAAACTTTACACTATTTTTATTAGATTTGTATATCGAGTATCGATACCGAACGTTGTAATATCGATAAGTCGTATCATACATTTATATCGAATGTGTACTATCGATTGTCGGTGTTCCAAGCAAGATGGCGACCAAGAAATTCTTATGTTGTAATGCTCCTAAAGTTTTTGCTTTTTCTAAATGATTTTCCAAATAAATAGTGATGAAAAGTTAAATAGTGTTTACTTCTATTTCCAACAATTTTCTCTTTATTTTATTTTGTGTTTAATTTTCTAGTTTTTTGAAATTTAATTCAAACGTGACTATGACAATGACTGCGACTACGCCCCGTTTTGGGAAACCAATTTTCTAACTCCAGCTGTTTAAAGTCTAGGACTTAGCTTAATCCCGAGCTCGGAAAACGGTCCTAACTGTTCATTCTCGTTTAAAATAATCAATATATTTAATCAAGCAAGAAATTATATTCTTCAATTTTTTCATAATTAAGATGAAATATCTTGTTAATTAATTATCAATTCTACATTGTTAAAAGACAATCTGGCAACAGAGCACAGCGAGAAAAAGATAGCGCTATCCGCTTTGTTGAATGATAGACAAGGATAGCAATACCATTGCTAATCAAACACTGCCATTATAACATGGACCTCACTCTAGCTCGCCTAGATGTGGTGAGTGATTGTCGTGTCGTTACCTGATCGGTGCTGAGCCAATAGCTGCGTGAGTTGGGATGATAGACGAACATGCCGTAGTCCGGACGAAAGATCTGCCGGATCAGCAGCAGAAACCACTCCTTGGTCAGTCCGCCCATATCGAGGCCCGGTTCACCCACAAAAGACACCTTCAGCTTCTTCTTCAGGTCTTTTTGCTTGCTTGCTATCTGCAATCAAAAGATAAAATTATTGAAGATCATTCCAATAATTGACCGAGCGAAGTGAGGTCTTAAGCTGCGTACACATATTCGCGCTTCCAACCCGCACCGAGCACGTTCCTCCCTCGTACCGCCCTCGTACCACCATCGAACCACAGTCGCTCCGCCTCCGCTCTGCATTCGCACCCATCATGAACGTTACGGAAGATGTTAGATCTTCTCGCGTTCCCCGGTCGAACCACTCTTGCTCGCCGGTCGATCATCAATCGCTCTGCTGGAGTGACGTTCGGTTGCGGAGCAGAGCGAAAGTCTGTACGCACCTTAAGATTCAAGTCGACGGTTTTGCATTTCTCTTTATTTATTTTCATACAGAGTGGGTGAAAAGTCCGAGAACGGCTTAATATCTCATACACAAAGGTTATTTGACGGTGGGTGTGATTGGGGATCCTACTCAAATTGAAAATACTACTTTACTATGACTCAAAAATCTGGTCCGCCATCTTGGATCCGCCATATTGAATACAACTTTATTTTTTTAAATAGGAAGGTGGTCATGCGATACATGATTTCGATACGAAATTTCATGAGAAAAAGAATGTCGAAAACCGCATATCGATATCACAATTTAGAAGATATTCACATTATTAATCAATATCATGCATATCAGAAATGAGATACATAAGTGGTATTGATTAATAATGTGAATATCTTCTGAACGGTTTGAGATATCGATGTGCGGTTTCCACCATTCATTTTTTCTTGAACTTTCGTATCGAAATCATGCATCGCATGACCACCTTCCCATTTAAAAAATAAAGTTGCATTCAAGATGGCGGACTAGATTTTTGAAGTCATAGTAAAGTAGTATTTTCAATTTGAGAGGGATCCCCAATCATACCCACCGTATAATCACAATATTTCATGAGATACTAAGCCGTTCTCATACTTTTCTCTCTCCTTTCTGCTTTGAATAGTATTGATTAATGATGTGAATATCTTCTGAACGGTTTGAGATATCGATGTGCGGTTTCCACCATTCATTTTTTCTTGAAATTTTGTATCGAAATCATGTATCGCATGACCACCTTCCCATTTAAAAAAATAAAGTTGCATTCAATTTTGCGGACCAGATTTTTAAACTCATAGTAAAGTAGAATTTTCAATTTGATCAGGATCCTCAATGACACCCACCATCAAATTACCTTCGTGTATGAGATACTAAGCCGTTCTCGGACTTTTCACCCACCCTGTATGTTCCGCATTTACAGCGAAACGCGGTAATATATTTTCATGAAATTTGACAGGTATGTTCCTTTTTAAATTGCGCGTCGACGTATATAGAAGGATTTTGAAATTTTGCATTTTAAGGATAATATAAAAGGAAAAGGAGCCTCCTTCATATGCCAATATTGGAGTAAAAATCAGACTATAGAATTATTCATCATAAATCAGCTGTCGAGTGGATTATTAATTGCATGCAATTTAATATCTCAATGTAACTTAGTAAAAAATCAGCTATCGTGTGGACTATTAATTGCATACAGTGAGGCATGCAATTGATAACTTGAAGTAGCTTAGTATTTTCTCCCGACTTTTCTCTGCTTTCAACTCGGTAAGCTTTTGATGATAGTAGCATAACTGTTCACATCAAATTATTAGCATTGTCGATACAACAAACCAAACAGCCATTAGTCGTTTATAAAAGTAATAATGCTATTATTGTTCAATTTATTATTTTTTAGTAAGGAATGTTATTTATTTGAATTGATTGTGGTGATTTGCATTTGTGTTTTATAGTTATGTACCTACTTTGTGGAAATAAATTTGAATTTGAATACACCGATATCTGGCCGACACGACAGGACAGGACAGAATTTACTCTGATGATCAGTATTAGAGGAGACCGTGGTTTATAATTTCGCGAGGTCTACTGTTCACAGAACTACTAGTTTATTTTCTCATGTACTGATACTATAAATAATATCAAGTTAGTAGCGTATTCACTACAGATGAAAATTACTGAGATATTGCAATATTAATGCTAATGTATGATCAATAATTTTATATATTATAATAATGATTACAAAAATATTATAAATAATTTGGATTTTATTTTGATAATAATTAGAGTATGCACTATCTTAGTGAGGGCTACTCGCATTTATGTAACAATTAATAAGAAGCCTCTATAGAAATTTAATCTCTAAACTTGAATTTAAAATGTCATTGGAGTAAACTCCCACAGTCTGATGATGACCAACAACAGGTCGAAACGATCGTAACTATGAAAAATATGAAAAAATAAGAAATGATGAATCAAAAATATAATTCACGCTGAATTGTATTCAAGTAGTATTAATAGCTGAGGATCGTTTTGGAACCCAACCCTATGGAATGCAACCGAGCTAATTGCTTTTCACTCCTGAAGATTTCTAGACAATAAATTCAGCAATTTGTTGAAAATGGAAAGCGCTCCGCATGGTGAGTAATAACTATTACTGTATAGCTATTATTGACAAAAATTTAGACAGCTATGTCGTTTCAAAGTATTGATGATTAACGATAAAGCAGTTCGTAAAAATAAGTGGAATTGGAGGGTGCATTGCAATGGCAAATGAAAGTGCAATAGAGTGCACTCACTCCATGAGTGTTTTTAAAATTCAACTTTAATTTTAATAGTGAAAAAGTATGGATATGCAACAATTTAATCTCTGCTTATCCTTTTTAATGATGACTATAGTAAAGTTTATCATCACTTTCAAATAAATCTCTGACATAATATAATTGAGAAACGGGATGAAGAATGTAACAATATACTGTACAATTAATTCAACATCAACACATATTGACACTTGGAATTGTTGGAATCAATATAATAAAAGTGGATCATATTTCGAATTGGAAACTTGAAAATAATTTCAGAGTCTTGGTGTGTTATTCAATTAAACTGGAATCCAATTTGAAAAAATGATATAGCTTTCTTAATTTTGGATAGAATCATTTGAAATTCTAGGACAAGGTTGATAATTCATACAGAAACGTCCATGATTTTTTTTTCAATTTTTTTCAACATTAAGAAATTGTCAAAAAACCACAGATTTATTGATACTTAGAAAGACCGGTTTCGGTTATTACACCATTGTCAATCTCGGATAAACTAAAACTAAATACAAGAGCAGCAGAATTTATACTAGTAAAAGCTTAATTTCATACAATTTCTTTTAGTCAAATCAATTGTGATTGTGGTACTGTGGCACAAACTGATTCCATCAGGTATCTAGGTCTGGTAGTGGATGAGAAACTCTCTTGGTCTCATCACATTTTTAAATTAAAAAATTATCTCCGCCATATTCTAAAAAAAATCTACCACCTTAGAAAATTCATTCCTTCAGCTGTGCTCAGGCAACTCTATTTTGCTCTGGTGGATTCCAAATTAAGTTATGGCATTAGTTGCTGGGGATCCACCTACAAAACCCATCTAGCACCTCTAATTGTGCTTCAAAAAGCCATAGTACGGTGTATGAAGGGTGTGAGCAGGATCGAACACTCTTTTCCTATCTTTCAATTTTTCGATTGTTTGCCATTGCGCTATGAATATGTTTTCAAAGTCTTATCATCCTTTTACATGTTATCAGGCAATCGAAGTCGGCAAATGTTCGAGAATGATAATGTATACAGAACTAGAAGAGTAGTTGAAAATTTAGCTAGACACCCCAGAGTGTATAACACTTTTTTTCAGAAATCCTTGTCTTTTTGGGGCCAAAATTTTCCAACTATCTACCTGATTATAAAAGAAATATTGAGTACAAAATACTTTTGAAAAAAACAAATATTAAAATGGCTTACTGGATGTCTGCCTGAAACTATTGAGAGTTATTTTTCTGTAATTATCTGATTCCCATTCTATTATAATACTTTTTTACCTTTTATGCACATACCAACTTGAAAGAGAAAGATGTGTGAGTGTGTGTGTGAATGTAGCATTAAAAACTTGTTTCACTGACCTACTTGCATACAAATTGTAAATAATTTAGCAAGTAGTATTTTTATTTTGACAGGAACTAACTGTATAGAAGTTTATATCTTTATTTCACTGAGTTGTGTTTTTTTTTTGTCAAAATAAAATACTATTTGATTTGATTTGATTTGATTTGATTAGTAGGCGAGTACTGCTATTGGTCAAGGGCATGAACACCTGCCATTGGCCCAGCTAGACATTCTCCTCCCACTCAACGATGTGACAAAATGGCGGCTTAAACAACAGAATCGCCATGATAACAAAATTTACTTTCAGTACAAAATAAGAACCAAGAAAACAAGTGTGAAAGATAATAAAACAAATATGTAAATGGAAAAACTATTGACTAATGTATGCTTACAATATGAATAATTACCACAATATCAGCTTCTCAACTACACAAAAAGTGTTTTAACATTCCTTACTGATTTATTAAAATTTTAAACGTCAGTAGCTTGTTAACGGGCCGTCTGACGGGATTTTTGCATAGGACAGAATGTGATGGAAATTTACTTCTTCACTAAAATCAGTACAAAAATACAATTTTTTTTTTTAAATTTTAAATATGGAAAAATTATTTCAATCTCAAATCTGGATTTATTTTTAGCGCAAAGTTCCATAATATCGTTAACGGTGCGTTGTAGACGATTTTTGCATAAGACAAAATGTGCTGGAAATTTATTTCTACACTTGGATCAGTCATCAAAAATACAATTTTTGGGAAACTTGAAAATATGGCAAAAATTATTCAAAGTCCCATAGGATTTAAGCCTATAGCGCAAAAGCTCCATAACTTCGTTAACGGTGTGCTGTAGACGATTTTTGCATAGGGCAGAAAGTGTTTGAAATTCAATTCTACACCCGAATTACTGATCAGAAAGCCTAAATTGAGACTTTTTGGAATACTGAGGAAAATGCAGTGAAATCTCGCACGTTGAAAACACATTGAAAAAACAGTTAAAGAAAGTTGAAAATTTGAAAGTTTTACACGTTGAAAACATGTTGAAACAACCGGTGAAAATACGTTAAAATTAGAACGTTGAATATTTTTGATTTTCCACGTTTGAAACACATTGTAAAAACCGTTGAAATTATGACGTTGAAAAATTCAACCTCTTACGGTTATTCAACCAAAAAAAAAAAACACTTTTCAAAGTTGAAAAGACGATCTTGTGCTTCCTGGGATAATGTGAATCAAACGTTTGATTCAACCTTTGGCAACATTGTTCTCCTATCTTTCTCCATACCACTGCCATTATAACGTGGACCTCATTATAGACTTGACTATATAGGCGAGTCATCCAATGTGAACATACCTCGTTTAATGAGTCACATACTAGATGCGACCTCCTGACATGTATGTTGAGAAAGAATATGTCGATTTGGGGAGCCTGGTGTTGGGCCACTTTCGCCACAAGCGATCTCCTCGCAGTCAAAATCATTTGTTGCTCTGAGTCCTGAAAACATTTGAAAAATATGATGAGATAAAAAAATCAGAGTTGTTTTCCATGGCAAGAAACTTTATAATAACACTGATGTAGCTTAGACACTGTGTCTCACAGTGAATATGAAAAAAATAGTATATTTCGCACCTAGGGCCGAAAATGAGACTTTTTCCGACTCGAAATCGGTTTTCAAGTCCGAGGCCGTAGGCCGAGGACTAGAAAGATTGAGTGTTGAAAAAACATTTTTGCCCGTGGTGTGAACGCTATTTTTCGCCACACAGAAAAATAAACAATATACATATATATGAGAATAATTGTTTATTAGGCACTTCCGAAAGCAAAAACTGGAAGGTCATAGCACAGTCATAGCTCTAGCAAATCTGAGGTAATCTGAATATCAGGAAATTGTCCAAGAATTTTTATTTTTTTATTCTGATTTGTCTAAATAACCTAAAAGATTATGTTCAATTATGTTTGAGGTTGAGTTTATACTTTTTTATTCTTTCAAATGACAATAAGATGATATTATTATGAATGTTTTGATTCTTGAATAATAAAAACAAAAAAATGAAAAGTTTTTTGATCAGCTGTTTTAGCACACTTGAAATTTGGTCAATCTGAATTAATGTCAACATCAACAATGCTTGTTGTCGTCGACTGCGGAAGTTTAGGTTAGAAGTTGAATAGTTTAAAATATATATTATCTTATCTGTATTTCATTCATCCAAATAAAATGATAGTATATTATTGCAGAATACTTTATTCAATTCTAGAAGCAAAAACTGATTCCGTTTCATAAACTATTTTGTAAACACGTTCACATCAAATGAGAATCAGCTGACTTCAAGGTTATTTTACAGCCCTAGGGCCGTAAAAATTTTACCGGCCTGGTCGGAAAACAATCACTTTCGGCTTCCATATGATGCACGAGAACCAGCTCATTACATCCAAGTGGGGCGAAAACAAATTTATTAACAAAATGTTTATTTTTCCGTCCTTATAGATTCTATTAGATTGAACGGAACTTAAGAAACATATATGCACATCATGTGTATGCTAAGTTATGTTCAATCTAATAGAATCTATAAGGACGGAAAACATTTTGTTGACAACTTTGGTGTAAACGCAGCTTTACTTTTTGATGAGAAATGAGGAGTGTATTTTACTCCTTAGTAAATGTTTTCTAATATTCACTGAGAAACACGGTGACAGTGTCTGAAATACATCAGATTTGAAACATATTAACTCATTAGGTGGAAGAATAAATATTTGAGAAATAAACAGTAATAGTATTCTCGGCTTATTATGGATACTTTCAACCGCTACTGACATACGGCTTGAAGTTGTGGGGCTCATCAACTGTAATGGTCAGAGTATTCAAGGCACAGAAGCGAGTGGCTGGGGAAACCTCCCATCACCCCTTGCAGGCGACTATTTCAAAGTGCTACAATTCTGACGCTTCCCTGTCTATACATACTTGAGGCTGCACTACATTGACTCAAACATAGAGCTTCCTGGGCTAGAGGATCGGATATACACGGGTACAACACGAGGTCTAGGAATGCTCTAAGACTAGATGCTCATAGAACCTCTTTTTTCCAGGGTAGTCCTGATCACATGAGCAGAAAAATATTGAACTCTCTCCCACCTGTCATATCTGAGATTGACTCTGAAGTTTTGTTGAAGATTAAGTTAAAGGACTGGCTGATCAAAAAATCCTTTTACAGTGTGATAGAACTTTTTGAATTGAGACATTTTTAAAATGATGTGATTCTTGTTTTTGTCGTGATTTTTTGTCATTTTAATATCTAAATATTTTTTACAATGTAATTCACCAATTTGACTTGTGTCAATATTGTATTATTGTACAATGCATGACATTATTAAAATTGAAATTTAATTCAACTGTATTTCTCAATTGATATTCCAGTTCTACAGTGATTTATTCCAATTTGTGACATGATTTTAAATAAAATATTTTGGTTTAAAAGAAATTTTCAGTTTCATATAGGAATATTTATTGACATGTTATACTCAAGAGTATAATGTGATTCACGTTATAAAGTCATCATATGTATTCTTCATTCATTCATAGAATAAGTACATCATCGAAATGATAGGGAGAGGAAAAATAAAGTAACATTGTGCTATTCCTCTCCCAAATTTAGATAAGACTAGCTGGCCCGACGGACTTCGTACCGCCAAATAGTTAATGCATCTCATGACAAACTTTAGCTGGGTGCACACCTGAGGAGGCGCGATGCGGCATTTTGCATCCAGGTGCTTATTGCAATCTTCTTGCTTATTGGTTTTGAATAGCAGATGCTATTATTCATATTATTCCAATTATCAATTTTAATGGATTTTATTTATAAAGATAAAATGATAAAGATAAAGATTCCAACTGCAGAATAAAAATTATTTACTAGAAATCAATCAATTTTAAACACCGATGACATCACAATATATTCGAAACAAAGCAATGTCTTTAGCGCATGTAAGTCTTTAACCTGAGGCCGCACTGCTGGATGATTACACACAGAACAGTCATTTTGTTTTTAATCGAGGCGTTTGGAATAAAATACATGGGCGGTTATAGAGCAACACACACTCTTTTCTACTATCTACCGACGGCTGTTGGATGACGCAATGATTATAACAGCTGATTTTTATTTCTGTGTGTGGCCAGCTCACAAATCTTCTGCCATAAGGATTACATGTAAACTTTGAAGGACCGTAGGAAGTCGGATCATATATTTGATAGGCCATAAACCTGCTCCTGAACATAACGAACACAACTAAAAAAAAAATCCTCAAATTCGGTGCACACATAAAAAAGTTATTGAACGTCAAAATTTGAGGCTCGATTTTTTGACCGAACGAAGTGAGGTCTAAGATTCAAGTCGACGGTTTGGCATTCCTCTTAAGCTGGCCACTGACGAGCGTTCCAAACGGCGTGGCGCGGCGTGATGTCACTCCAGCTGGAACGATCCAAATCCGTAAATATTTTGTGGGTCAATTCACGAGCACTCCATTCCATCACTCCAGTAGTTGATGGTTTGTGATCAAGTATGGACGAGGAACTTCTCCTGATTTCAACAGCTGTGTGTTTGTACGTAAAAAGAAAAAAACCCAAACGGAAATGGGTGAAACGTTTATTTTCGAATAGGCGGAATCACACGCATCTGAATTTATTTCAATATCTTAGTGTCGAACCTTCGGACTGGAAGAATTATTTGCGTATGGATGAAGATATCTACAACCATTTACTTCGTTTGGTAACACCGATGATTATAAAGAAGAATACAGTCATGAGACAGTGCATTACTCCCCATGAGAGGTTGGCTGCAACTCTTCGTTTCTTGGCCACCGGGATGAACTATGAAGAGCTGAAGTTCATCACAGTGATATCACCGCAGAGATTGGGAGTAATTATTCCTGAAACCTGATAATAACAACTAACCTTATTCATTTCCTTCCGAAATGAGCCTCTCATCGAGTTGAGCTTCTTAGTAACTACATCTTTTGTAGCTGTGGGATCAACAGTTTTAAAAAATTCAAGGATCATCTCCAGAGCAGCGTTGCTCTTTACCTTGTCATGGTAACCAGGGTCTGTTATTTTCCACAAACAGGTATGATCCCTGTACATCTCGATCACAGAGATTACAAAATCCCGGTTCGAACTCATGACAACACAACAACACAAGAACAAAACAAGAGCAAAACAGCAATCTATCCTTCCAAGTCAACGGTCTGACACGCACTGAGACGGGACAACCCACAGGTTTCCACATTCACGGTCGTTCCGTCGTTCCAGCATGCCATCGAGATTCCCCATTCACGAGGAGTTGGAGTGACGTAGGTTTGGCGTGGCGCGATGGATTTTCAACCGGTTGGAATTCCATCGAGCCTCGTCGCTCCACCAAAATACGAGCGCGATTCACCATTCACGTCGTTCCAATGGCACGCTACCGTGCCATTTGGCTTGTTGGAACGCTCGTCAGTGGCCAGCTTTAATGTTTAAATGTTTATATGTTTATATATTTATATGTTGCGCATTTACGGCGAAACGCGGTAATAGATTTTCATGAAATTTGACAGGTATGTTCCTTTTTAAATTGCACGTCGACGTATATACAAGGTTTTTGGAAATTTCGCATTTCAAGGATAATATAAAAGGAAAAAGGTGCTCCTTCATACGCCAATATTATAGTAAAAATCAGACAATAGAATTATTTATCATAAATCAGCTGACAAGTGATTACACAAATGTGTGGAGAAGCCAGTCTATTTCTGTATTTGTATAAGGTCTATAGTTTCAATCAAAGACATTAAAGAGGTATGCATCTTTTAAGCTGGGTTTACACCAAAGTTATTAACAAAATGGTTATAACTTAATCCTTATAGATTCTATTAGATTGAACGGAAGTTGACAAACACATATGTTTATCATGTGTATGATAAGTTATTTTCAATCTAATATTATCTAAAAGGATTGAGTTATTAACATTTTTTGAATAAATTTTGGTCTAATCGCAGCTTTAAGGTCTTTGATTTCAATATTTTGTTTTGCAGTCATAGTATTATATTATGCGTGCCCATCAGTATCAATATTCTCACATTCGAAAAAACGAATTTAATAGGTGAATAAAAATAAACAAATGAACTAAATAATGCTGGAGAAATTATAATATTTTTGATTCTAAAAAATGAATTTTCATCAGATAGAAAGATCATCACGGAACTGGATGAATTATATCATATGAAATACAAATTCAAACGTGAACTGAGTTTGTTAACATTAAAAACAGTTGACATCTTGTACTTTTTTGCATTTCAAGGATAATATAAAAGGAAAAAGGAGCCTCCTTCGTAAGCCAATATTGGAGTAAAAATCAGACTATAGAATTATTCATAATAAATCAGCTGACAAGTGATTACACACATGTGTGGAGAAGCCAGTCTATTGCTGTATTTCCATAAGGTCTATAGTTTCAATCAGGTACTTGTGGATGAGAATACTGCGTGAGGTCTACTGTTCACAGAGCTACTAGTATTTATATAGATTACAACACAAAGCACCTGATTAACATTAGATTGCTATCCAACTATCCTTATCTTACATTAACTGTGGAAAAACCTCATAATAATTAGACAAAGCAGATATCCCCATCTTTTTCAACCTTCGCACCGTTGTCAATCCATTCATAGGCTACATTCAAAGCCTATATTCAAATGAAGTGTCAAAGGTACCCCCCATATTATATTCAATTTTGAAACATTGTGTGAGAGTAGGCATGATGTATGTTTCTTTTAATGCTAATTTATTCAAGGGTCACGTTAGGTGCATCACGTATATGATCAGGTTAGGTGCATGAATGTGCAAGAGCACGTCAGATCATGCATGAACCGAGATACAAAATCTGGAAAGTGGCATTGAAACACGTTGTGACTTGCATGTAGCTGCTCACACTGAACGCAACCAGCGAGTGCACGCCTTCAGTATGAGTGTTCCTCCTATTGCTCTTTTCAGATTTTGTTTCTCATCTATATGTGTGACAAACTGGTGAATACCGTTCCGCAGGACTTTCTCTCATACTGTTCAATGAATATATTAAAAAAAGGAATCTTCAGATGGATTAAAACGTCTACAGATTTATATGGAGACATAACTTAAGGCATTAGTACAGTAATTTACGTAATATAAGTTGTTTAGCAGTATGGTTCATGTTTTGGGGTATTAATTTGAGAGCATGTACCGTAGGCAAGTTCCGTTCTTAATCCTTTAAGAACGGTAAATGCTGCAGGGCAAAATATTCAGATATTTTTCTCCCAATTAGTATTACAGTAGTTTCTTTGATCTGTCGACACTCTAGTGGTTTCTTTCCTCTCTTTTGTTAACATATTTAATCTTACTATAGTTTCTTTAGTTTTTCAAACCTTTGTTCTTCTTCTCTTGCTTAGCGTAGTTGTTGTTTTTCACCTTTTTTTGTAATTTCTTGTTTGTATTTTCCCTAGGCTCACGATCAGACGAAAGTCTTGTGGGTCATTTGATTCTTTTTATATTTTTATGATGTATACGAATTATTTTGTGTTTTTTCAATTGTTGTCAAAGTGAAAAAGAATCAATAAATTTATTATTATTATTATTATTATTATGTTTGAGGTTTTGCTTGACCACCCTTTCCCTGGGCTCCGACCCCCAAGGAAGAGTGACAAGCGATTTTTCCAGAGTGAGAGCTCCACATGTCCATGTGGTAAACAATCATACTGGGTCCGTTACCATTAAATCGTTTGCTCTGAGTAGACGTAATGAACCAAGAATGACAGCCTTCTGCATCTGACCTGCAAGCACAGCAGCAGGTCTCTCACAGGCTGGAATCGTTCTAAGGTTGGCCAAAAATGAAGGTCTCATGCCTCCCAGTACACCTACAATCAACACCACCATTCTCACAGAGTAGCTTGGGTTTAGCCTGCGCAGCTCCATTAGTAGGTCATGATATTTCGTCTGTTTTTCCTCCTCTTTGGTGACAATGTTACCCTCAGCTGGTGCTGAAAACTCAATGACATACATTGTCTTCGAAGTGATGTCAAGGAGGACAACATCAGGCTTTGTGGCTCTTAAAAGCCTGGTGGTAGAGAATGAGTAATTCCAATAAATTCGGCACCTCTCATTCCCCACAACAGATTCAATCTCCCCTGGGGCATAAGGCAGCACTGGTGTTTTGTCGATACCATATGAGTGTCTAAGATGGTAATAGAGAACGCGCAGAGCAGCATTATGTCGATGGATGTAGCCTGCAGTTGCATGCACAGAACAAGAAGACAGGATGTGCATGATCGTCTCTGGTGCTCTATGACACACCCTGCAACTGATATCAGGAACATCCATGTGCATTACTCTGCTGCGGTATGACAATGTGTTGATGACACCATCTTGACATGCCAGTATGAAACCCTCAGTCTCAGATTTCAGGGCTGCTGACTTCAGAAAAGCAAAAGTCAGTGGCTTGGACAAGCCTTGCTCCTCAACATGCCTGTAGAAAACACCATGCAAGGACTTGTCCTTATGTTGCTGCAACAGGAGTCTGGACTTATTATTATTATTATTATTATTATTATTATTATTATTATTATTATTATTATTATCTACGCGCTTAGACTCATGCATGAACACGCCTGCACTTGAAAATACACGCATCCAATGTGATCATACACAACGAATTCATTTCATCAAATATGTATTTTCAGTACAGTATTTCAAACTCAGATACTACAGTACTGTGAGAGGATTTGATACAAACTTTGGTGAGTATAATTCGCTTGGCGACTATGCTGAGGATGAAGGGGTATTGACAGTAGGCGAACTGCCCTGGTCTCTGAGGGTTCTGCCAGTTGAAGTAATCCTGCATCAGATCCATGTGATCCAGTGCCGAGTTGTAGAACTCTGTGTAGTCCAACAGTGGCGGCCAACTTGTGTTGTTTGCGGCATCTGCAAATTATATCAAATATACCAGGGTGTTTAAAAAAAAATGACCCTATTTTAAACAGTTATATTTATTTTAAAAAAATGGTGTATGCAAACCAATTTTTCCTACAGATACCTTGAAAAGTGACCATTTCTGCACTGATTGCAGGCCGCAAAGAATCACTTTTCCGCTCTAGTGCGCAAAGTATTACTTTGTCATTTGCAGCATGACAACGCAAAATAGTTAATAGGTTATATGGAACACCAGTGCAGGAAAATCAAAATTATGTTGGTAACACTGACTGTGGTATAGTGAGGTCCACGTTATAATGGCAGTGGAGAACAGCGTTGCCTATTTATTATGTGCCTTGATTATAGTCATTTCAATGCTTACATAAGATAAACCCCCTTCAAGCAGATAAATTTTCAATTGAATTACTAATCATTATAATTTAACTATTATTATCCAATTTTAAATAAATTGAGGTTTTTATTAATAATAAAATGACACGGAAAAACATTTGATGGATTTCAGGGAATTTTACCCATAGTTACCCACCTTTCATATTCAATGGTAACTGTAGGAAAAATTCAATGTGAAATACGTGCGCAAAGTGACAGTTTGCTGCACTCAAGAAACCATTATTCCACACTCACCTATGGATCGTGCATAAACGTTTCTTTCGGTGCAGCAAACTGTCACTTTGCGCACTAGTTGCACAAATAACTATTTCATCTACCCACTGTCTAAAGTACTTACTTTACTCCCTGAAACATAATACTAAAGTGTCACTTTTTCGCTCTTGGTAGTAAAAAACAGAAAAACTCCCTAGGAAGGAAAAGTGACTCCATTTAAATAACATGGGAAGCATCTCTATTTTAAAAACTTACATTGTAATAGGTTAGAAGGTCTAAGCTCAGATGAGGAAGCATATAGAGTCTGTCATTGAGCCAACTGAATTCAATACCTCAACCATATTTGATCAACATATGAAATATATGTTTGTATGCTAAAATTATTACAAACTTCATATCACTATACTAAGAAAATGTATAAATATTTTTTTTATTCCATGCTATTCAAAATACCTGCCAACGAATATTCCTTACTAACTAATCAAATTTTAAACGGGAACTTCATCATAGCTGTAGTTGTGGCGGCCATTGTTGTTACAAATTTTGCCGACAGATAGCACTGTCGGCGGAGAGCTGTGATTACAAGCCAGCTGTTTCTGTTTACTTTTTAGATTAGATTATGTTGTAATACATTGTTTGGTCAAGTACCTTTTAAACAATTATTTTATTTGTAGTTTTTTTATAAAAATGTAGGTGTAGGGAAAATGTTGTGTATATCACGAGTGAAAAATGCTTTGTCTTCCTCAGGAAAATTGTTGCCCTCGGCTTCACCAAGGGCTTCAAACTTCTCACTCAGGGAGAAAAAAACAGTACTTCTCACTCAAGATATACAAATAACTATTAAATCAAATTACTCACAGAAGTATCAAGTTTATGATGATGTATTATAAGTGTTCTATGTTCCCTCCTATTGAGGCTTGGACAACATCTAGACGCTAGCCAAATTCACACCAGACTGTTCGCAAGATGTCTTCTCGGACTGTAGCTACTGCATCAGTTATCCTGGTTTTCAGCTCCTCAATGTCAAGTGCTAAGGGAGAAAAATAAACACGACCTTTAACGTTGTTACTCCCTTAGCACTTGATATTGAGGAGCTAAGAACCGGGGTAACTGATGCAATGGCTACAGTCCGAGAAGACAGACATCTTGCTACAAATTATTGAAAAATATAATTTCTTGCTTAGTAAAATATAATTTATTATTTTAAACGAGAATGAACTTTTAATATTACATCAGTAAACCTGTATCAGCTACCGTCTATAGAAGGCATTGACAAGACAGAGCATCGGCAACGTTGTTCTCCTATTTTTCTTTACTGCCATTATAACGTGGACCTCACTATAGTAGTGTTGCAATAAAATATATTATCATGGTGATTTTTATAATTTAAATTGTGGTTGAATAATTAGTAGCCCTAAGAAGAAGAGTGAATTCTGAAAATATTAGATGTATTTTTGTTTGATTTTTACAGTATGCTCTAGTGGAGTTGACTATTGCTATTGCAAAAAATGTATGATGCAGTAGGCCTAGCCTTAGTAGAATTATTATATAAATATATAAATGAATTTATTACCAAATACAAAAAATATTTTTACAAACATAATATTCATTAAATTACAATAGTTTTTGGCGTGACTGGAAGAAGAAGTCTTGAGCTCCAGCCACGAGTTCTAAAAATGAGAAATACATTTTTTAACTAATAACAGCAGTACAAATGATACAATTCTGTTGATATATGGTAAATAATCTATGGATGTTGAATTTTATCAATAGTCAAGTACTTGATAAACAAAATATAGATACACAGAAAAATAGTATAAAAATTGTCAAGTTCTAATAATTTTTACACAATTGATATTGCCAAAAATTGTTGATTTAGCCAACTCAATTCTCAATTTTAAAATAATAGTTCTGTTTTACCCAAGATCTTATTAATCTCAATTTGGTTTTTGATATTTTATCCTTAATAAAGTCTTCCGGAATTTTATTTATTAGTTTATTACTCTGATATTCAAATTGGTGTTTACTAGATGTTAATGAAGTAAAGTTAATATTGAAAGCATTTACTACAGTTGGCCGTATATTATAAGGGATTGTGCGACGGGTAAATTGATGTGTATTTTAATTAATAAAAATAATTAAATTTGTCACATAAGTTTGACGTAACGTTGGTAGATCTATCTCTTCAAATATTAATCTGCTGGGATAGAGTCTGGGTCTTCCAAGCGCAGCTCTGATAATATGCTTTTGTATTATAAAAAGTTTTTTAAAATGAGTGTCATACGCTGCTCCCCATACTTCTATATTATAATGGAAAAGTGAATGAGCATAAGCGTAGTAAATCGTTCTCAAAATATTCAAGTCTTTTAATTGCTTAATTCTGTAAAAAATTGTTATTAAATATTTCAGTTTGAAGCATAGATTCTGAATGTGAACGTCCCATTTAATATGCTGATCCACAGAAACACCTAAATATTTGATTGATTTAACTCTTTCTATTGTTGGACAAGTGCAGTTAACAGTGATGTTGTTATGACAGTGTATTATCAGCTCAAGCTCATCAGGAGGCTGACCACTTATGTTAGGGGAAAAAGATATGTATTTAGTTTTACTCGCATTTAGAGTTAAAATATGGCTGTTCAACCACGATTTAACTATTCCAAGACCACGATTAGCAGAGTTAAATGTTTCATTCCATGTTAAGCCTGAGAAGATTAGAGCAGTGTCATCGGCAAATGATAGTGTGACACCATTAGGAATATCAATTTTCAATAAGTCATTGACATAAATCAAAAAAAGTAGCGGTGATAGAACAGTTCCTTGTGGAAGTCCAAACTCTTTTATATTTTGAATGTCAGTTTTATCATTTATTGTTAAAATTTGGATTCGATCTGTCAAATAGCTCGCAAATAATTCTTTTGTTAGTTCTCTTATTCCACAACACTCTAGCTTATGAAAAAGGATAGAATGTGGTATAGAATCAAAGGCATTTGCCAAGTCCAAAAATATAACAAATGTTTTTCTATTACTATCAAAACTTTTATTTATTAAATTTGTCAAGTGTAAGACAGCATCTTTGGTGGATTTACCTTCTTGAAAACCATACTGGTTACTCGAAATGAAATTGTTTTTTCTAAGAAAGTCCATCAATCTAACTTTTATAATTTTTTCCATAATTTTTGATAAATTGGTTAATAAGCTAATAGGTCTATAGTTTTGAGGATTTGCAAGGTCCTTGGATTTAGGTATTGGTTTTATTAAAGCTATCTTGAATTTCTTTGCAAATATCCTAATAAAAAACACCTATTAAAAATGATTTCCAGAGGGGAAACAATGAATTTTGAGATTTTTTTTAAACATATTCCACTAATGTTATCCACACCCGGAGACGAGTTGGTTTCAGCTCATGTATAAATTTATTTATTTCCGCAGTATCGGTTGGTTTTAGGAAGAAGCTATTCAAAGGTCTCCAGGAGGTAGACTCTGGGATTTCAATTCGATTATTCTGTATCAAATTATTAGCATAAGACTGGCCAACTGTTGCAAAGTGCTTATTTAATACATTAGCTTCAATTTTGGGTTGAAAATCCCTATTTTTGTTGTTTGTAATCTCCTTTATGCATTCCCATGTCTTCTTCATATTACCCTTATAAAATTGAAATTTTTCGTTGTAGTATTCTATTTTTGCATTTTTTATCACGTTGTTCAGAGTGTTTCTGTACCGTTTATATTCCTCCTTTAATCCATTATTGAATGGTTGCTTATTCAACTCTCTATGCATCTTGTCCCTTTTTCTAATAGAATTAATAATGCCTTGACTAATCCATTGTTTTAAGGGTCTCCTTTTATGTGGTATTTTAAAAGTTTTTGAATTTTTTCTTATGTGGTCCGTCAGAGTATTTACAAAATTATTAACCAAATTATCAATGTTCTCTGAATTATTATCCCATCTTTCATTCTCTAAGCATCGATAAAGATTCTCATAGTCGATTTTCATTCTAGTATTAGTCAATTCATTACTTTCAGGTTTTATTCTGCTATTATGCATGGTTGTGATAAAGTGGTCTGTAATATTTGATTCGATTATAGTTGCTAATATATTATCAGGATTTATATTATTATTTTTGAGAAAAATATGGTCTATACATGTTTTTGTATTATATTGATCTCTTGTTGGTTTATTAATATAAGATTTGAATCCATTCAGATGAACAGCGCTTAAGTATTCGTTAGTGAGATGACTGTTTTCTAATAGATTCAAGTTCATATCGCCTACAATCAAAAATGTACTTCCATTATTGGTATTTTGCAGAAGCAAGTCAAAACTGTTAATGAATTGAGTAATGTTCAGAGAAGGTGAGCGGTAAACAGATATCAGAGTATATTTCTTATCTTCAATTGTGAATGCGATTGAGAGAGAGTTGGCATTATCTATTTCCAGTTCTATTCTATCGAAATCTATGTCATTGTGGATGAATATACATATACCATCACTCTTAGTATACTTATTCTTTTTATAAATAGTTCGGTATCCCTCTATCAGAAAATGACACTGACAGTCTTCAGTTATCCATGTTTCGGATAAAACTATTACATTAAATCTTGTTTCACATTGATTCAAATAACATAAAAATTGATCAAAGTTTTTATTAATGCTTCTTATATTCATATGTAATAAGTTGACTAGATTCTCTGAACTATTGTTTAAATAATAATTAGGTTTGAAAGTAGCAATATCGTGTACTTCAAATGTATCATAGATGCCAAAATCGATTGTATCTTCAAAGTTAAATGGCATTTTTTTATGAATAAAAATTAAGAAAAACGGAAGATAAATAAAGAAAAAAAACTAGCTGAAAAAGTCGAGTTTGAGCCTGCAAACCCCAGAAAACAACTAAATAAGTTCACTTCTCAATAAGTATAAAATGATGTCCAAAACCTCAATTCAAACAATTCTAAATTATTCCAAGTCTAAATTAAACAAACATATTCCGAATGAAAAAAGAAACATAAACAAAGAAAAATAATACCACCGTATGAGAACCACTACACCCTGAATCAATAATCTTCAATTGACTATTAAAAAAAAATAATAATAAAAAAATAAATAAAACTTAGTTTCAGAATAATAGTGTAATATAAAAAGAAAAGTATTACAGATTATATAATGTGACAGTACGCACTCTTGGAATACAAAAAATCTAAGTATAGGTATAAAAGAAAATAGAAAAGACAGAGACAAAATATTTAGATTTCCATCGTAAAGTCCGTGATATTTTGATTTTTGCATTACTCAAAAGGTTCGAGATCTTTATCCTTGACTATTCTCTTAGCTGGCGAATCTTGTGTTTGACGCACGAGAATTTTCCCATCCTTGACCCATACAAACTTTAATTTGCCCCCCCTCTTCAGAAATTTTGCCTTTCCTAGCAAGAGCTTATTTGCGGTTGTTAGGTGTTCATTTATATAAATGTTTCCACGAGGTAGGCCAGCGTTCAAGTCCGTGGTTACTAAATTTCTTTTACTTTAGCTGCCAGCAACCAATTTAATTTGGTTCTCCTTGTCGTGAATTTACAAATAATTGGTTGGATCTTACCTTCGGAGTAGGAACCCGATGAGCAATAGATATATCTATTATCATATATCTATTATTATATCTATTATTATATCAATTATAGATATAATTGTTTGCTGTATCTGCAAATGATATAAAATATAAGATGTATTTTTTTGCTTGTCGTCTACTGTATGTTATTTTGGAGTTGTTATTGCTAATCTGCTTGCTATTAATTATAAATAATCTATACTGTAATAAAGGAAAGACCTGTCTTATACACGTACGGGATGGGAAATTTATGATTGACTCATAATGACGTCTGAACTACTGGACTGATGAACCTGAAATTTTGCATATAGATTCTTAATTCACCGAGGATGATTATTAGACCTATTTCCAATTCTTCAAGATTTTAGTAGCTCAAGTTTTCGGTTTGTAAAGTTTTTAATTGGACCATTGCAGAGCACGGGTTATCTGCTAGTGTTTAATAAAGTAGCTCTAGTAAAGTAACACATTAGCTATATTTTTCTCACTGTATTTTTTATAGTGTACCATGTCTGCTTATTATTGCTGTAACTCTTCATTTTCACTTGTTTTGTATGTTTTAACGCAGAAATAAAGTGGAATAAATAATAAATATTTAACAATGATATCAACATCAATGTTATGCAAATACTCCCATTATAATGTGGACCTCACTATAATAAAATTATATTGTTCATCTTTTTCTGATCTTCAACGTTCCTTCAGTGAAGAGGTTTTTGGAAGACAGTATAAATATCATTTAAATTATTATAAAAATATCATTTTTAATCTTTTGAAAAGAAATTAACAATGTTTCTAATTTAAAATCTCGTAAAATAATATCATTTACATAACAGGATATGATACATCAATAGATCATCTATACTATAATAAAGTAAAGAACTGGCTTATAAGCCTACACGTTCGGGATAGGGAATTTATGTTTGACGCATCATCACGTCTCAACTACTGAACTGATTAACTTGAAATTTTGCATATAGATTCTTAATTAACCGAGGATGATTAGACCTATTTTTAATTCTCCAAAACTTCATTACGCCAAGTTTTAAAATAGATCCTTGCGAAGCACGGGTTACCTGCTAGTCATCAATAATATAATGTATGGGATTATTTTTAAAATTTACAATGAATGAAAGTCTCCATTCAGAAGACAACGGAAAATGTAAAGTGTTTTACAAAGTAGTAGTAAAATGTTTTCTTTATTGAAATTCTAGTTTTATTTTCCTTGAACAGAACATGCTATGAACTCCACAAGACAAATTTGAACCGTAAACAAAGTTCAGAATTGAAATGAATTTTTCTGACCCTCTATTGAAAAATGCATGTTTTGCAATTAGTATATAAAAATAGAGTGATGCAATCTATGAATAATAATTTATTATGGAAATTCGATGAGAGAATTGGAACTATATTGTTATGGTACATCAATCTTATTGACAGTAAACAATATTTCGATATTGAAGGTGAAACTGATTGAATCTCAAACAAAAAATAATCAAACTCTACTATATGAATAAACACTTCCATTTTAAATTTAATGCGTTTGCATTTTAGTCGAAGAATGTGATACTTTTTCAACAGAAATGACTTTGCTCGACCTTGACTAGAATATCACATTGTCTGATACCTGAAACGATCATGTGAAAATCTACAGGCCAATTATATTTTTATTTAAATTGGGACATGAATTTTCCGTATATTCAGAGATAATATTTTGAATGAAAAAGACTAACACAATACCAAAAAAGATTACCACAATATCAACTTCTCAACTACACAAGAGGTAATATTTGTTTGGGTTGAAATTGAATTATGATCCTTTGAACATGATCGTTCATCTGATTGTTTTGAAATTCAACTAATTTTGAGTAATTCCACGAAAAATTAAATGTATTGACAATGTATCAAGGGAAATTCTTGGAACATCCAAATAGCATGCAAGGACTATAGAGTAATTACTTTTTTCGACTGTACATTTTCAGTTTCATTTAATTCTTCCTCCAATTAGACTGGAAATAATCTATACTGTAATAAAGGAAAGAACTGGCTTATACACGTAAGGAATAGGAAAATTATGTTTGACGCATCATCACGTCTGAATTACTGGACTGGTTTATTTTAAAAACCAAGATACATACATTTATTTAATTAGATATAATAACGAAATGATATCCTTTACATTACAAACAATAGTTTTAAAATGAAGATTCAATTTATGATTACATGCATAAGTACAGTAGGTGAGGCAAAAACACCGGCAAAAGGAAGATTCCTTGTGCGCCAGTGTGAGTCGCAAATCAGCTCAATCAGGGATGTAATATATAAAACATGATTAACATGAAATTGTGCATATAGATTCTTAATTAACCGAGGATGGTTCTAGGCCTATTTCAAACTCTTCAAGATTCCACTCGGTCAAGTTTTCAGTTTGTCAAGTTTTAAAATAGCCCTTGCGGTGCACGGGTTATTTGCTAATATGTAATATAATAAAGCCTATTATGCTAGCTAGGATGATGATCATTTTACAAGCTCTATCAAATAATCAAGAAGGAAAGGATTTAAATGACTACTTATCCTTGAAATTTTACTTATTATGGATATTTTTTTAAATTTATTTTTGTTCTGAAGATTGTTCGTTAATTACAGGTCCACGTTATAATAGCAGTGGAGGAAGATAGGAGAACAACAGTGCCAATTCTCTGCCTTTCAACTGCCTTCTATAGAAGATAGCCGATACTGGTATATCTGATTTAATATGAACTGTTCATTCTTGTTTAAAATAATCAGCTATATTTTATTCGTCAAGAAAATATATTTATCATCGAATTAATAATACATTTTTATCAATTGTGGCTGAATATTTTATTATATTTCTACATAGTTAAAAACGAGCTGGCAACGTTGCGGGGTTAGAAAAGGATAGTGCTATCTGTTTTGTCGAATGATAGACAAGGATAGTAACATCTATGATGTATCAAATACTGCCATTATAACGTGGACCTCACTATAGACTATACTCACTGATCAAAGCGAGCGTCTTAGTTGCAGTGGGAATCCACCATCTGCTTTTGCTAAGAGGAGGTTGTGTTAATACATCGCAGCTCGGAATGCATCAAGAAACCATCACCAATAAGATAATGATAAAACTTTATACAAAAATCCTGTTCAATTCAAGGATCAAGTCACATGAGGAGTTTTTTCAAACGATTCGGCAGTCCGATTAGCTGATTAAATTGGCGTTCGGGAATCAGCTGATAATCAGCCAATCGGAAAGCTTCCTGCCCTGCCGACTCGTCTGAAGAAGCGCCTCATGTGGCTTGGTCCTTGATCATGATAAAATATCACGAGAACAAATCAGAGACAGCTGTTTTACAAAGAAGACTTCTCTGATTGGTTCTCATGGCACTTGATCACGGTTTAAAATTAACAGGCTTTTGTGTAAATGAACAAACATTTGTTGAATATGAGTTGATATTGTGGAACCTCACCATAATTATTGATTAGAAAAACACTATTTTATTTTTGTCAATTTCACTTTCATTTATTAATAACAGGACTACAGTTTTGTGTGTTGAAACTAAAACATCTTCAACTGTACTGGTGAGCATTGTGTTGGCTTCTACACACGAAATTTAAGTCCTGTTATCAAATAAGTTAGAGTGAAATTGAAAAGAATAGAACAGTTTTTTTTAATTAGTAGAACATGATTATCATGATCATTAGACAGAAAAATAAATACCAATAGTTAAATTATAGAGTTTAACATAGAATCATGATCAAAGTACATTTATTTAGGTTACTATTGAATTTCATAAAACTTTAAAGTGAAAAAACACTCACATTCTTTGATGTGGTGACGTCCGTTTCGTGCTGGTATTGCACATCAAGCCTAACAGAGACTGAAGTATTTAAAGTTATGAGGGACCCTTATAAGTTTTATGAAATACGGCAGTAATAATATAATAGTGAAAACAAGATGGATAACCAACAACGAATTTATTTAGGATCTATTGTAATAAATAGTGAACAAAAAAACTTCAAATTCCTAAACCTTAGAAACCTGATCTATATCTTGCCAAAAAATAAAAGAAGCTGCCATAAAAAAATCAGTTTTCTCTTTTGTAAATTGAAAGTCAGATTCCTCAAGTTAAAGAGTACATTCCTCAGAGCAGGCCTACAGTTCAACCCAAATTTCCAAGATTTGGAACTAAGTATTTATAACTCAATTCAAATTGATTGTAGAGAAGTGATAGTTCAGTAATTGATTCAGGATTATAATGGTAGTAAATAACTAGGGAAAGGATGGGTGAAGTGCAACACACAACTTCATCCTTTCACTTGAAAACTGTTCTTTGTTCAAATAGTTTCTAGCATACAAACAATTTGGTTGTGCGGAGTTGGAAAAGAATACAGCTTATCTGCTTTATCTAATAGACAAACAAACCAATGTTGATTAATACATTTATAATCAAGGACTTGAATAATTTGAATGTAATAATTCTCTATCAAGTTTCATCAATGAAAAATACCAGTTCACGAATCAGATAAATCCCCTAGGGAGATCAAATTAATCCTCTTAAAAAAAGAAAACTCATTTCAGCATATATTCATATACAGAGTGAGTCATATGTATGGGAACCCTTCAATGAATTGTACTGTTGTAGATATAATACTGTAACCTTTCAGGAAAAGTTACTGGTCAAATACTGCACCCAGGCACGGCCCTAGGGACTTTGCCGCCCTGGGCGAGATCAGCAACCGCCGCCCCCCTCTCACAAGTATCCCATCCAATTGTTAATCCCAGGTTCCACCCCTTCCTAGAGCGATCGCCTAACTATTGTGTCTCCGCTGTGATGCGATCGCGCCATTCTCACCACACAGTCTCAGTAAACTCTAATTAATTATGTACTAGGAGTCCCAATTGTAAATATTCCACATTTTAAAATTATTTTTGTTTCATAAACTGTTTTATGTTTCCGGTTACAAATATATTTTTCATAAGCCGACTTAAAAATTTACCCGAAGGTTATCAGCTATTTAAGTTACAATAATTATTGATATTTAAACAAATATTTGACAAATATAAATATTGGGGAACAGTATAGTCCAGTCAATGTAGACATAAAAAGGGGGTGTGCTTGCAATTTATATTGTAGTTCTGATTTTTCAATATATTATTTGGATACATGAGAGAAGTCCAGAACCAAATTCTTCACGAAAAATTCCCTTGTGCTGTATACAGAGTGGCCCAAAAACCTCGTATTTTCGGTTCATTTTCCAGTTTTCAACTATTTCCGCCAAAATCAGTGATCGGACAGAAAAATTTGCTCCTGTCTTTTTTCAAGATTATAAAACTCTGAATGAAATGAGATCATTCGGAACTCGCTATCTCCAATGAGTACTGAGCTATAATTTTTCAAAAATGAGGTAAATTTGAAGAAAAAAATCAATTTTGATCATATTTAGTACATATTTGATCAAAAATATATCCCGATTGTTACAATCTAGGTGTAAAATTCAAAATCCCTCTGAGCGTGAAATTGTGCTCTACAATCTAAGACTTAGTAGAGCGATCTATCTCATATAGATTTTCAGGTACACCTGACAACATTGCTCCTTGTATTGTGAAAAACACCAAATTTATTTCTAGCTCCAACCATCATCACCATCTATAATGTCCTCACAGTGATATTTTACACGATGATATAAGTTCATGAGATTATGTTCTTTGAGAATGACCTGTTGGATGTACTTCATTTAAGTATTTCCTTGTGGAGAGGCACGCTCAATAACACCTCAAGGTTCAAAATTTCAAACACTTATAACTCTTGTAAAAAGATCGGATCTCATCGTACTACACTTCATTCTTCTCGACACGTCAAGGCGGTTCAAAATCATGCATCACAAGTCAATTTCGGTCAAGAAATGGAAAATTGTTGTTGAGTGTACTTAAGCCCATATCCCCATACACAAAAAATGACCAATTTCTATATTCAAAGCTGCATATCTTGTGAAATGCTTCAGATAAAATTTTCAAATCTAGTGAGGATGTGAGAGTGTTCCCCGTCTTTCTACTGCAATTGAATACTTCCAATTCCAATGCGATTCAAAAATTGTAGAAGATTCAAAAAATGGCCTTGAGGTGTCCTTAAGCGCGCCTCTCCACTAGGAAATACTGAAATGGAATGCATCTAACGGGTGATTCTCATAGAACATAATTTCAAGAACTTATATCATTGCGCCAAACTGTGAGGACAATATGGATTGTGATGATGGTTGAAGCTAAAAATTAGGTGTTTTTCACAATACAAGTGGCATTGTTGTCAGGTGTACCTGGAATTCTATATGAGATAGAGCGCTCTACCTAGACTCAGATTGTAGAGCACAAAATTACGCCCAGAGGGATTTTGAATTTTACATCTAGATTGTAACAATCGGGATATATTGTTGATCAAACTAAATATGATCAAAATTTATTTTTTTCTTGAAATTTACCTAATTTTTAAAAAATCATAACTCAGTACTCATTGGAAATAAAGAGTTCCGAATGATCTCATTTCATTCAGAATTTTATAATCTTGAGATAAGGCGAAAGCAAATTTTTCTGTCCGATCACTGATTTTGGCGGAAATAGCTGAAAACTGAAAAATGAACCGAAAATACGAGATTTTTTGGCCATTCTGTATGTAGCACAAGGGAATTTTTCGTGAAGAATTTGGTTCTGGACTTATCTCATGTATCCAAATAATATATTGAAAAATCAGAACTACAATGTAAATTGTAAGCACCAATGTATATAGTGACTGGACTAGTAACACAAAATTAATATCTGATCGAACTATTTTTATGTTCGAAATAGGTACACAATAAGAAAACAGGCTGTGCAAAGGCTAAAATTAAACTTTCTTCTGGTGATATTTTTTTCAAAGTTTTTAGATTTGTATAAATTATCAAGCTATCAAAATGAAAAAGTTTTCTTAGGAAAACATTATTTTCCTAATCAATACTTTTCGAGACATGAGCACCTTAAGTTTAAATTTTTGGGACAGAATATTTTGAATTCGAGATAAATCCGTGAAATTCAAAGGATAAATTAATTCTTCATGGTATTGTTGATTGAATAAAACAAACATTCTCTGAAAATATTGATTTTTGAGAAAGATATTCAATTTAAAAAAAAAAATGATCAAAAATAACGTTTAGTTGAGTTTTTTTTTTTTGTAAATTGAATAACTTTCTCAAAAATTGATATTTTCAGAAAATTTTCTTGTTTTATTCAATCAACGATACCATGAAGAATTTATCCTTCAAATCTCATGAATTTATCTCTTACCGAATTTAAAATGTTCTGCGCTTTTAAATTTAAACTTTAGGCGCTCATATCTCAAAAAGTAATGATCGGAAAGAAATGTTTTTCTAAGAAGACTTTTTCATTTTGATACTGTGATAACATACAAATCGGAAAACTTTGAAAAATAGCACCAGTAGAAAGTTTATTTTTAGCCTTTGCACAGCATTAAGATGTAGACTGCATCAGAGCATTAGGCCTACTTAACTTGCTAAGTAATTAAAACTACAATTTCTATAATTTGTTTAACACACCTGTTTAATTAAGTAGAACTCGTCTGACCTTTGCATGGGGTAATTCCTTCACCAATTCTTCAAGATTTGCGGACTGAACTATTTGATATTTGCTAGACCACTCATACGTTCCTGGGACATTGTTGATCATTGTTGATCATTGTTGACCACTCATTTGTTTATTAGCTCGAGGTTGGAAAAGCTTCTTATATAATTTTACTATTCACATTTGATATTATGAATCCATTATTTATTCGTATTTTCAAATTTTCCGTTCCTTAAAATTTGCCGCCCCAAAAGCTGCCGCCCTGGGCGGCCGCCCGGTCCGCCCATCCCTGGGGCCGGGCCTGACTGCACCTTTTGACGTACAACTCTGAATTTCAACCCCTCATCAGGAGAAGACTTAGGGGTTGTAACTAGAATATTTTCAATGTAAACACCAATTGTGTGGTACATCATTATTGAGGCTTTTTCAAAATGAGAAAGATGACATCAATAAAAATGTTCTATGATACTTGTATCCAAAATGGCGGCTGATTGAAGTTTTTGTTTTTAAAGAAATGAGGGGTTGTAACTCAAATATTTTGAATGTAAACACCAATTGTGTGATACATCATTTTAAAGGGTTTTTTTTCAAAACGAGAAAGATGACATCAATAAAATTATTCTATGATACTTTTATCCAAAATGGCGGCTGATTGAACTTTATCAATTATTTCTTCAAAAACTAAAACTTCAATCAGCCGCCATTTTGGATACAAGTATCATAGAACATTTTTATCGATGCATCTTTCTTTTTTAAAAAAAGGCCTTTAAAATGATGAACCACATAATGGGTGTTTACATTTAATGGGTGTTTACATTTTTATTCGAGTTACTACCCCTAAGTCACCTCCTGATGAGGGGTTGAAGTTCAATTGTACGTCAAAAGGTGCAGTATTTGACCAGTAACGTTTCCTGAAAGTTACAGTATTATTCTACAAGTCTCCAACTTATTGAAGGGTTCCCATACATTTGACGCACTCTGTATAATATTGACAAATACATCATTACGGTAGCCACTGTAGTTTAAAACTTGTTTACACTGGTTTAATTGAATTTTGTTACTATATATTTCATCATGGAGGTAGAAGTAAATATTGAATATTCAGCTTGGAACTTGAGTAGGGCTAATCGAATTCTCACAATTATAATTTTAATGTTTTTTTATCTGTTAAATGTCATTTTTCAGTCATTCAAATAATTTTTGAATGAACAATTTACAATTACAGTACTGATGAATTAGTGTTAATTTTTCTTCCCTTAAGAAACATTTATTTAATTTATATTGTATAATTGAATAAAAACACACACATATATTGTCAAATTCTACACAGTTTTATTCGGTACACGACCATGGTTTCGTGACCACACCGGTTACATTTTCAAGTTGACAGGTCAACGAAACCATGGTCGTGTACCGAATAAAACTGTGTAGAATTTGACAACATATTTGTGTTTTTATTCAACTATGGAACAGTTCTACAATATCGACTCAGTCGAATTATATTGTATACACTCTTAAATGATAGAATGATAATTTGGTGATATTATAGCCTATTTTTATCTAAAAATAAAATAGCATTTTCTCAGATTAATTGATTCTGAAATTTTCTATGCAGCCTACATTGCATAAAGATGTTCATAAGCAAGTATATTTTGACAATCTAATTTCATTTATCATATCATATTCATAATTCTTATTATCATAACTCATCCCAAATTTATTTTCTCACAAAACAGAATAGTGGAAAACACATTTTGAAGCATGTCTTCTGATGTTTTTGAGCAATGGTTTATTTTTTAAATTGGTCATTACCGTATTATTGCCTACGTGACTGCCTACATCTACAATCTCAGAATCTATCAATATTTTACTGTTTATCACAACAGTTCAATTATGATGCAACCAAATTTAAAACCTTCTCCAATGCTGTAGAATTGTTGATCTATTGAAACAGTACTTCAATCAGGTACTAATTAACCGATTCTCCAACAAATAACAATTATCCTGCAGTTAATTGACACCTTGCCTTGATACGTTTACATTATACACTCAGATTGAGTCACAGTTCAAAACAATAACATCATTTCTCTATTCGGAAGTAGACTAGTGACCTAGAAACTGGATCTAGTCGAATTCATCAAGTGCAGCTGTGTTTAATTATTTTTCAAGAGAAGGTTTTATTTGATAGAAACTTGTTGAGGTGATAAATTAGTTTATTCTCTTTTATTTCCCCAACCACAGGCATTAGTCTATGTGGGACCTTTCTCTATAGTGATTGTATTGTGATCTATAGTTGGTTGATAAAATTTTAGTTCCTCAACGCACAGACATTGAGGAATAATTCTCCATACTGGCGGTTGTAAGTTATTTTTGTTGTGGACTATTGTGAACGAAGAATAATATAATTTAATTCAATTTCAATAATTGGAGTGATAGTGTCAAATACAATGGAAGGTTTGAAGGTGTTTGTTTTCGCGATTCTTCTTTCGTGTACATTAGTTTCCGCCGTACCATATCAACGTACAGGAGAAGCAGCGTCAATTCTGGACGAAGAAATTGAAAAGGACTCGTTTTCGGAACAGCTGATTCGCACCAAAAAGTCGGTGGACAGCGGTGAGGAGATCGAAGACGCAGCCGAGAAAAAGATCAACAACGAGATAGACAAGAGAAGCTCGCAAGGCACGTCAGCGTTGTGGGCTCAAACGACGCTCAACGATGTCGAAATGGACCGACGACAAAAACAGGAGGAAAGCGACGAAGCGGAACGGAAAAGACGACAGGACTGCAACTTCGGGACGTATCCAATCGAAGGAGCCATCATGAGTTTTGTACCCACTGAAACTGAGACCTACAGCAGTGATTCGTCTATGAGATCCGCGGGTAGCGAGAGCGAGACAGAGAACACCCTGGGTGATTCTAAATTTTCAGCAAAAACATTCTCCTTACATCATCAGTCGATTCTACCCATGGTACATCAACCCATTACGCACGGAATCGACGAAGCTCTCCCGATATTCAAACCCGTCCAACAAGTCGTACAAAAAGTCATCCAACCGATCCAGCCTGTCATCCAACCAGTTGTGCATCCAGTCCAACAAGTGATCCAACCAGTTTACCAGCAGATTGAGCCAATCGTGAAGCCTCCAGTGTACCAGCCAGTCTATCATACACCAGTCCATCTTCCAGCCATCCACCAATCTCTACCAGTTCACCAGCAGCATCCATTGATCCCTCAGCATCCATTGATCCCTCATCATCAATTAATCCCTCAGCATCCATTGATCCCTGAGCATACACCTCTCTGTCCATGCCCACCGCATTTCCTGCAAGCGTCGCGGTCAGCCGAAAGTGCCAGCCCCAGCCAGGATCGAGCCCAATACCAGCAGCAACTCCTGTCCAGGACTCAGGACCCAGGACTCCAGCACATCGCACTGTACAGGGATGCCTCCCAGGATGGCTCAGATTTCAGCCCGTACATCATCTGAAGACTCGACGGAGGATTATCAGAGAAATGACGAGTTTATTCAATCACCGACCTACAATTTAGTGCTTGAAAGAAATCTGGACTGAATTTGTGAATATGTACAAAACGGTGAGTACCTACCCAAGATAGATAGATCTGTAGTGGGGTCCACGTTATAATGGCAGTGGAAAAATATAGGGGAACAGCGTAGCCGATACTCTGCCTAGCCACTGCCTTCTATAGAGGATAGCTGATACATGCATATCTGATGTAATATTAACTGTTAATTCTTGCTAAATATAATCAATAATATTTTATCAGTCAAGAAAAAATATTTGTTAATGATTCAACAATAAATTTTCATAATTGAGGTTAATTAATTATATTTTTACATTGTTGAAAATCTTTCTGCCAACGTTGCGGAGGTAGGAGAGGATAGCGCGATACGCTTTGTTGAATGATAGACAAGGATAGCAACACCAATGTGTTGTAATCAAATACAGCCATTATAACGAGGACCCCACTATATCCAAAATTTATCTATCTACCTTGGTGAATACAGCAGTGAGAACTGTTTGATGACTCACAGAATTGTGTTATAATCCAACGTGTGCTGACTAAAATATGTGCGTTGAAGTGTGTCTATAAAGAGTGCTCTTTCTGAAGTGATTTCGAACAAAGTACACCGAGGGATTATTTCAAACATGAATAAGTGACGGTTACATGCTTTAAAAGTGTGTCAATTCTCGTTTAAATTGAGACTTATTACATGTATAGTTTAGAGTGGTAATTCCTTAGCCAGAGTGTTTTGAATAATATCTTTCAACGTTTTATGCAGCGAATCATTCATAGATTTTGCAAAGGAATCAAGGTATTCTAAAATGATTATATTCATTAAAGACATTGCATTTATATATTGTATGTACCTTATATTTTTTGTACTTTTGTAGAATAAATTTATGTTTTTTATAAAGATTAAGTTTTTATTCTTATCATTACAACCATTTTAATCGATAAGAAAATAAAATTTTACTTTGAATTGTTAAGTAAAGCTGTGAATTACTTTGGAGATTGCTAGTTTGATAATATGTTGGGAATTTGGGAGGAATATTGCCAAATTCCAAATGTAAAGATTTATGAATTTCAGAAACGGAGTTTTCACACTTTAAAGTGTTAAAACAGAGAAACTCATACACATCTTCACATTTTACTTGTATTAAATTAAGTTAAATTAATGAAAGTATGCTATTCATTTCTTGTTTATAGTGCTTCTACAATAATACATATCTAAATAAAATGAAAATCATCCAGTAAATTATTCATTTTAAATTTATTCACTTTCTCTATAGGGCTACTACAATTATTGATAAAAAATAAATAAATAGATAAAATGAAATACTCGAAAATTGTTGTGGTGAATAAATTATAACTTTCAAAAGGGAAAGTTATAAAGTTACTAAGCTACTAGTTGTAAAAGTTACTAAGGGATAGTTACCTACTAGAAATTTCTATTATATTCCATCCATCAATGCATGTTTCGACTCATGTTATGCATTAATAAAATATAAAAGAATACTGGATGATTTACATTTTATTTCAATGAAATTCTTTTTCTGTAATACATCAAGTCCATGAGTGGGATTCCACAATTAACTCAAAACTTGAATACATTTTTTGCATTTCAAACTTGCATTGTATTTCAACTGAATCGACTGGTTCCATTCGCTAAATCAGAAATAAATATTTATAGCAATCTCAACAATGAAATGAAAGGTAATAAAAACACTGGGATTTAGTAAAAACCCACTTGGGAGTTAAATATTTATAAGAGATAAATAAATAAGTAAATAAACGATAATTGAATAAAGTGATATAAGTAAATAAATAAGTGATATTTTTGACAAAATCCCAGTGTTTTCATTATGGATACATATCACAACATCTCACCAACAACAGTATAAGAAATAATTTATTTATTTATTTATGGAGACAACAGGTTACCCCTAATGTGTCTCCTTCACAAATACAAAAATACAAGATTAACAATGAGCAATGTAACTTACAATTGCAATAATGTTAAAAGAAAAAATATATAGAAATACAAGACTGGTTTAATACGCTATACGGTAATATCATTCAACAGATTTTTCAATATTTTTCAAATTGAAACATTATAGTATACAGAGCTTCACGACACCGATAAATCTGAATTTTTTATGAAAAGGTAAGTAATTTATATCAAAAAAACATTAGAAAAAGTAAGTATTTCTGGGAAGAAATCAGTAACTAGAAAATATCTCTCTATTTTTCTAGACGCAAATTTATTAATTTATTGACATAATGAAAAATTGATGTGTTCTTTTGATTATAAATTATGATTTTCGCTTCAATAAGGTAAGAATAAAGAATTCTTTTCTCTATATGTGATTATATTCCACCAATAGTGCTTAATCACTTGAGATTTTATAGACTTCATATTTATAGAAAATAATGGTCTTTCATTACTAAGAGAATCAAAGAATTCATGAGATGGAATAAATAATTTTGTGGCCAGCCGTAAGGCCAAGAATCTCACTACTGGAATTATATGAGTCAATGTCAAATGGAAATAATTTAAACAGGAATAATATATTATTAACATTATAATAAAATGAAAAAATGTGAGGGTGACAGAAACTATTCTAAATTAACAGGCTGATCAAGAGTATCAATATTATGAAATAATATATTAATTGAAGAATAATTATGCATTAGTTTACTTGAAAGAGTTTTCAATTTTTATTGGTGGGAAAATATTCTTGCTCTTGATTCATGTTATAAAAAAATGTAAAAGTACCAAATATTTGTTGTAGTTTTTTTTAAATAAACATTTATTTATGTATTTAATATATCAATTGAATCAACCATTAGCTTAAACGACTATTTAATTTTTATTGGTGTGAAACCCATCTTTCTCTAGATCCATGGTATGAGTTAAATTTAATTATAATAATATTCTAATTCAGGTGAAATATCCTTCCTACATGAATAGTACCTAATTTAAATGGAAATAATAATGTAAAAGATTTTCCTCTACTACAATTTTCATCGATCTCATCATTATATAAAAAATAAAAATAGTATACATCAACTTTCATTATTTTACATTATTATCATCATGTGGAAATGATAATGTAAATTTTTCTCTACCACAATTTTTATCAAGTGAAAATTGAATCACAATACAATATTCATATAAAGTCTTATTAGGGCCTGCCGCCTAATTCATATTAATATCAGGTAGTGTTAAGTAGATAATTATTCTCTGCAACAATATCTAGGCTACCCACTTTAAGTTCTCAAGCATTGTATATTTTAGTTTAGAATAAAAATAATATGTTTTTCCAATATAATAGGCTAGATTTCAGATATCCATATAATTTTCCAAATTATTAATTTAACACACAGTAATAAATTCAGACATAGATATAGTTTTCCTAATAATCCATAGGCCTATAAAATTTTCAAGAAATTTCGATACTAGACAAAGTTCTGGAATTTCTTCATTGAACGATATTATGAATACTATTCGACGATGTTTACAAACAGTTTACAAAAACGTCGTACAAGAATTCACAAACAGAGTGTGACCTAGAGCATTGTCTCGCCAGGGTCGGACAGTTTAAAACTCAGCCAACCAGTTGCTCAGTTGCCAGTCACTGAGAGCACCATGAAGACAGCTCTGGTCCTATCTCTGTTTACCGCCTGTGTGGCCGCCATCTTGGCTCAGCCGCTCGACGCCGAACGGTTCCGTCGAGGCATCGCCGATCCGGACGCCAAGTTCCGCGAGAACGAGATCGACTCCTCGCTACAAGAACTGGTCCGCAGCAAGAAGTCGCCCACAGGTGAGATCTTCATCGGGAAAGGCATCCAGAAGGAACCGGTTCAAACCAGTCTCAACGAGAAGAAAGAGGAGGTCAAAACATCCCTGAAGGACTTGGAGAGCGAGAAACAAGGGGAGGAGACCATCAAGGACGATGCAGATCGATCAAGGAGGCAACAACCATTCTACATCAGCCCTGTGACGATAGAGGGTGTCGCACCAAACCTGATGTTCAGATCTTCAGCACTAGAGGCTCAGCAGTTGCCAACCAAACCCCTCTCATCTCAACCAGCTGTTGTCAGCCCATTCTTGGATCGCACCTCTGTACCAGCGGTTGTGACACATGTACCAGTAGTGGAGGACCCACATCATCATGACTCCTCACACGTGTGTCACTGTCAGTGTCCACAGTGTGTGTCGAGACCTATCGGACTTGTGACGGTGCCAGTCAATCCCTACCCAAGCCACAGATCATCACAACAGATAGAAGACCAGGTGAAACAGCTGAGAGCATCCGACACGACGACCCAACAACAGCGTGCAACCGACACGATACAGCTGCAACAACAGGTGGCACTTCTCCAGCAACAGATGGATCAACAGAGGGCCGTAGATCAGATGCAACAGCTGCAGTTGGAGCTGCAGAAGCAGAAGTTGGACGGGCGATCAGCTGATCGGATTCGATCAGCTGATGCGGACCCCGACTGCGACGTCAGCAAGCTGGCTAACCTGCAGCTGCCGCAGAGCATCCTCAGGGACCTGGTGCACATGGAACAGCAGCGAGTGCAGAAGATCAAGGACTGCCAGAGCAAGAGCGACGAGCCTCAGAAGTTGGAGATGCTGTCGGCCATTGTGGAGAAGGAGGTCGAGCTGCTCCAGAAGCAGGTCGAAATGCTGCACAAGTCCGACGCTGACAAGAAGAAAAAGATCGACGAGAAGAAGACAAGGTAACGAGATTTGACCGCGTTTCAGGGACTTTTTGTGTGTAGGATAGCAGATTTCATTTTCGAAAGATAACTAACCGATTTTGACTGAGTGAGAAGGATAGCAAATTTCATTTTCGAAAGATAACTATCATCATACATAGGCCTATCATTTTTGAAAGATTATTCATTACATTTGATGACAAAGATACACATAGTGAAAGAAAAACAGGCATAGTCCTTACTGTTTCTAACACAATTTTGAAAATTATATACAAACAATTCACTCACATTAATATTGGAAAGACATTTCAAGCATTCTTGTAAGGACTGAATGAATATTTCCCCCCAATCATTGTGAGTGAATTCATTCAATTAGACAAATAGTTCACTCACATTAATAGGAAATATTTTTCATTCATTCTATTTAGGACTGAATCAATATTCTTTGTGAGTGGATTTATTTCTTTACTTTAAATTTTCAACATCACTCAACAAGTGAAATAACATTTTTATACTAAGGCCCTGTTTATAAGACACTCATGAAATCTAATGAACCATTAAACCTATAGTTTAATAGTTCATTAGATTTCATGAGTGTCCTACAAATGAGGCTTCAATCAATAAACGTGCAATATATGTCTTTCATTCATGAGAAATAGTTTAGAAATTTATAAATCAACTCCAATCTTCCACCACTTAATCATCATATTATTTTACTCTCATTTCTAATTTCATTTCGAGACTGATGTGATTAGAATAATGAGCTAAAATTAGAGTAAATTTTGTGGTCGAATTTTCAATAGTTGAAACTTCACAGGTAGAATAGTGTTTGAAAAAAGACAAAAAAATTAGTTTAGATAAAATGTTGAGGATACATTTTTGACCCAATTTCATCACATAATATTAGCATTTAAATACTTTCGAAAATATTTCTGCAGTAAAGCCAAGTGTGAACTTTGTACTGTGTAGGATCTCATTATATTTGTAGATTAGGTGATTTTCTACCAATATTCTAGTGTACAGATTTTTTACGTGAATAAATTATAGATAAATTTTGAGAATGTTTCATGCTTATTCAAACACTATCCCTACAATTTTTCAATTACATTATTTTCAGATAAATTTCAAATTTGAAGTTATTATTTTAGGTACTAAAGTTGTTTTGACAAAGTTTTGACTTCATTGGATACTGTGGAGAGTATATTGAGCGAACGTTATCAGAAGAAATATCGAGTTATTTCCAACTTTGCTTCTTCAGTTTATTGGAATGTCGGAGATAGCAAAAGAATAAAATCTATGTATCTATCTAATGTTTGATGAGGCTGCAAGCTATTGTGAAACAACTGTAATTCAATATTGAGAGTGGAAAAGTTTATAGAATTTACTTTTTGTGTAGTTGAGAAGTTGATATTGTGGTAATTATTCATATTAAATAAAAATACTAAGAAATTGTCAAAAACCACAGATTTATTGATAGATAGACCGGTATCAATAAATCTGTGGTTTTTGACAATTTCTTAGTATTTTAATTTAATTATAGTATTTACACTAGAAACAGATATGTGGCATTTCTCCATATTAAGGTGAAATAAAAGATATGTCAGTTCCAAAAATTGTTGAAATCATGTGCAACTGACAACTCTTTCAATTATTAACCTTAAAAATTGTATCTTCAAATTTGTGATCTACTTGCTCATTGGACTCATTAGAATAGAGTTGAAGAATTTGTTTTCCAATACATTATTTCTGGTATAATCTTCCAAGTTTATTCTCAGCTGAGTTGGTCGTTTTTGTTGAATGTTATAATTATCTCTATTTGAATTTTAATAACATACAGTTCTTCATATTTGCCAATAAGAAGCTCATTGAAATTTAAAAATTCCATTCAGCATTGATAATAATTAATCAAGAAAAAATCTCCACAAAGGGTGAAAACACAGTTGAAGGACGAAGAAGGTTCCAAGCTTGAGAGTGTTGAAAATAATGCTTGCATCTGAATGGGACAAAACATACCACTATATGTGCGCCACCATTTAAATACATGCATTTTCTTTAACACTCTCAAGCTTGAAGCTACCTTCGCCGCTCCAAAATGTTTTCACCCTACAAAATCAGTGGTAACTTTTCACAAACGTGCCAAATTGGTTTGAATTCTGGTGAACTACCTATCTCCGGTACCTATCTACATATAGTGAGGTCCACGTTATAAAGGCAGTGAAGGAAGATAGGGGAAAAACGTTCCAGATCCTCTGACTTGTCAATGCCTTCTGGAGGGTAGCTGATACCGGTTTATTGATGTAATATTAACTGTTCATTCCCGTTTAAAATAATCAATTATATTTTATCAAGCAAGAAGTTATATTTTTCAATGATTTCATAATTGATTTTCATAATCACGATTGAATATTTTGTTTATTAATTATATTTCTACATTGTTTATTTCTCGGCTAGCGCACAAGTTTCTAACTTATGCTAGTCGAGCCACGAATTGATAAAAAAGCTTGATGTTTTGCTTTCTCTATTTACTAATTTGATTGACATTTGTGTTTTATTACAGAAATATTATTTTCAAAGTCAAATTGTATTTAGAGGACAATTCATATAATTGTAATGTATTTTATGGCAAATAAATTGATTTTGATTTTTGTTAAAAAACAATCTGGCAACAGAACAAAGCGAGAAAGAGATGGTGCTATCCGCTTTGTTGAATGATAGACAAGGATAGCAATACAATTGCTAATTAAACACTGCCATTATAAACGTGGACCTCACTATATCTCTGAATAAATCAAATTGAGACCTGAAGAGACTACCGTAGTTGAGACAAAATATTGGACAAAGTGTTGTCAAATTCTCCAAGATCTTTTCATGCAAGCTCACATGACTCGATATATTAAATTTGACAATGCAGTCGATGCAGAGTTGCCAATTTAAACATATCCAGTCACATGAGCTTCCATGAAATGATTGAAATTTCACACATTTTGGCAACAGGGATATTTTGTTCAAGACTCAACCTGTTTTATTCAGAGTATAGAACAGATACAGTCAATAATAAAATTAGTAGAATTGATGGTGATGTTGTGAAATCTCTCCATAATAAAAAAACAAAGATATTGTCAAATTTCACTAAAAATTTATTAAAAACTTTAAAATAGAACCATGGTTTCACGTAGTTAACCAACGCATCATCAGCTGTACTGAGGAAAGTTTTTAATAAATTTTTAGTGAAATTTGACAATATCTTTGTTTTCTTATTATTAAGATACAGCCACCTTTAAATAAAAATAATATTCGTATGTCTTCTATTGGTGAGGAGTTCCTGACGGAAGTTCCACCTCGCCTGAATAGGCTATATCATTTTGAGCCGTCAATGGGCGTTACGACTGTCATACTTCAGCCGGGACCGACAATTTAACGTGCCCATCCGATAACAGTCACCTTTGAAACGCCAAGATGCTATTAATCAATAAATTACATTTAATAGTACAGTAACAAAGTAAGCAGTGCTGCAGAATTTAGATATTGTATTAACTCAACGTTAGTAGACAGAAGGTTGATCAATCACAGGTGTAAGATTCGAAGTGGTGGGGGGAACGCCAGCGTGACGTCACGTGTAGTAAAAAAGTGATAGAGTAAACCACACTGAGCATACACTTTATTCACTGTATCTTCAAATACATCGTCGTTTAATCCCCTCAAGATTGACCTAGAACTTAAAAATTCTCCATACTTATAGCGAATTAATCACCGATTCTGATGATTTTTAATATTTCAAGTTCATTCAACTTGTATGAATAAAATGAATTTGAAAGTTTTTCAAGAATCTAAACACGTGACACGAAAAAGTTAATAAGCTGGAAAAGCGTTAGTAGACAACGTTATACTATTATAATTTCAGATTAACCCATAACAAATCTTGATAAACCAATGCATTGCAATAAAACAATAAACCGATCCCGATAAATCCAATGAATTTCATTCATATAAATGCACTAAACACATGCTGGTATCGAGCACATGTTCTACAAGAATCAAAATATCTCATCCCCGAAATTCACAAGCTGGTGTATAGCCAAACTACAAAATATAAACACGACCTAGAAGATAAAGAAACCTTAAGGGTTTGAAAGGGAAGGTTAGTAGGTGGGTTTTTTGCTTTTATATTGCAAAATGCTTGTATTATTCAAATGTTTTGATGATTAATGTAAAGCAGAAACAGAAAGCTTGCACGCCAGAAAATGTTTGTGTTATATAATTTGACTATAGGTCACCGTATGATTTTCAAGAATGCGATATTCTGCCTACTCTGTACTACAGCCTACGTCACGGCTGCAGTTCCCCCACTCCAATTGCATTTTAACTAAAATACTATAGATGAGTGACCAACCTTCTGTCTACTAACTTTGGTATTAACTCACATTTTGAACCAGTTGACTAGTAACTTGTGATCACAGCTTTGCAAAGTGACAATCTGTCGCATAAGGTGGGCGAATATCATGTACGTCGATTGGGAAGCGAACACTGGATTCTGTATTAGAATGAATAAGGCACGAACACAATCCTTTTTATACAATCTGAAAAATAACATATACAATTTAACAAGAACTGATCACATAGTTTAATTTTCTATGGTCCATATCATAGCCATCTCTAATACAAGGCCCCGGCCTACGATATTGCAACGTCGCAGTGTAGGCCTAGAATCCAATAAATGATTGGTGAAAAATATTTTTTAAAATACCAGCTGTTCTTTTTCACCAATCATGTATAAGATTCTAGGACACTGCGACGTTGCAATATCGTAGGCTGGGGCCTTGTATTAAATGTGGCTATGCCCATATGCACCATCTCGGTTTTAAGGGAGACAGATTAGCTGCTCGTTAAAAGATCATATGAAAATTAACAAGAGCTGCTCACATAGTTTAATTTTCTATGGCCCATGTGCACCATCTCGCCGTTTAAACAGAGATAAATCACAGCTGTTTGTTTAAACACATTACAAAAAAATCTGGTGTGGTACACTCACACAACTTTCCTTGCTCATATTTGAAACTACGATCAGACTTTTGTATATGTGTATATATAATATTGTTTTCAGAGTACTTTCTCCTTTGTGTAAATTGTAAAATTCGATGATTTTTTTAGTCGTCATTTTTTTAAAGTCGTCAAAACAGCTGTTCTACAGGTGAAATATCTCGACTATGTGTTCTTTTTATGAACTGCTCTACCTACCTACCTCATGCACGAGAAGGAGGTTACAAAGTCCATTTCTCAAGGATGGGGTGGACCCCCCATTAGTCTCCCAGAAAGGAGACTCATGCCAGTTAATAGAGCTGATAAATAACTATACAGAGTATGAATTTGAAAAAAATCGGTCAAGTTATTTTGAGAAAATCGTGAAAAACATAGTTTTTCCAGTAATTTTCCGCCATTTTTCTCAAGTATATTACGAAGCTCCTGCAATTTTCTCAGAAATGAGACTCATGTCAGTTGATGGGGCTCTTAAATAGCTATCCATGGTATGAATTTAAAGAAAATCGTTAGAGCCGTTTTCGAGAAAACCGTGAATAACATGGTTTTTTAGTGATTATCCACCATTTTTCACAAGAATATTACGGAGCTCCTGCAATTTTCCCAGAAATGAGACTCATGTCAGTTGATAGGGCTTATAAATAGCTATCCATGGTATAAATTTGAAGAAAATCGTTAGAGCCGTTTTCGAGAAAACCGTGAAAAACATGGTTTTTTAGTAATTATCCGCCATTTTGAATTGAATTTCTTATTGTCAGGTCCTTATGGTAAAATTTAAAGTCAATCGGTTGATTAGGAATGGAGTTATCGTGTTCACAGACATACACACACACAGACCAACACCCAAAAATCATGTTTTTGGACTCAGGGGACCTTGAAACGTATAGAAAACTTGAAATTAGGGTACCTTAATTTTTTTTGGAAAGCAATACTTCCCTTTCCTATGGTAGTAGGGCAAGGAAAGTAAAAAGAGCTTCATTCATGTGACATACATCATATAATATGACATTTATGTAATCGTGGATTAGCTAAACTTAGATAGCGGTCAAACTAAAAATAGAGGTTTAAACTTAGATAGAGCTCTCAGTTCGCATGGACCACTCGGTTTTAAAGGAGATAGATCACTTGGTTCAAACCTAGAATGGGGCACTTTATAATAATGCTTTAGCCTGCCAATCATTATTAACATGAACCAATAAGACTAATTCTACTGTGGCAGCTGAGTTAACATTTTTTATTTGTTTCCAAGGCATGCTTAGCTTATAATCTTCTTAATAATCGTCTATAAGTTACATACGGCTCATAGTAGTTGATTGAACAAAAAATTGGAAAGTGTATAATGAACATATATTCTCATAAGCTTGTATCAATCATATCAATTAATCAAGTGAGAACCCCATTTCTTATTAAGAAACCATTTTGCAGTCACAATATTCTATTTTTAAAATTGATTAATCAAGTATTGAAAAAACTATAAAGAAGTCCTACTAAGAATCAAGTATCAGCCTATCTACAAAAATTCATAACTTCTTTGTGATGATATACTCACATACGGTTTTCTTCTAATAGAGCATTAATTATCGATTTCAATACTGTTTTATGTACAATTGAAGGCTGAAATGAGAAAAAGTCATAATTAGAAACAGAGAGATTTACAATGAAATTCAGATGCAGCTAACATTGGTGTTACATACCATTTACATATTACATATCTACATAATATATCATAGAGAAAGCATGGAGGTTGGAGGAGTACATTGTCTTTGATTGAATTCTCAATTTAATAAATACAATTAAATAAGAATTTAATATATTTCAATTCAATAGGAAGCAGCAGAGCTGATTACTTGTCAATGATAATACCAATATCCAATTTTATATTTTCCTTTCAAAGTTCAAGAATGATTGACCTTCAATCTATTTCCTTTCAGAGAAAAACGGCTCTTAATTCGGATGTTTATATTTCTAAATTATATTTTACTTTATTGGATCTACATTACATTTTCATGAATCATTTTACATACAAATAGAATAAGAAAAGCTTAGTAGACAATTTCGGTTCAATTACTGTTAGTCAGCTAAAATATGCATTTGTTTCAATCAACCAGCAACTGTATTAGCAAATTCCTAAATGCAAATAAATAACTTTCCCAATAATAAACAACGTTTATTTTGTCTGAATTCAAATTGTCAGGAATTATATATCGAATTTATGTTTTCAATAAATTTATAACAATTCAATACAATTTGTTGGTCAATGAATGTCAAAATATTATGAAACATAGAATTTCAATATAGATGACCCATACATTTCCAATTTTGGATAGTCATGAATTGTGTGAATTTATGTTGTAAAATATGACTAACGTCAATTTATGAGTTACCATAATAATAATAATTATTATTATTATTCGTCCAATTTACCACCCTCGGAAGGGGTATTTGGATATGTCGATAATTTAGCCAAATCATGTCATATTTAAATTATTTTTGAAAGTAGAAATAATTATTTTTATAAAAATATTTATCATTTGAAAATGGACTTAGACTTATCACTTACCAGACCTCTGAGAGCGTCATGTACAGAATAAATAAATTCCATTTTCAGCCCGGGGTCTTCTAATTTGGCTCCATCTTCATCTTTGTCAATCTGTACAAACGAAAATTCAACTTGAAATATGAAATATGAAGTTTGAATTGTAAATAAAACGTTTCTAGAAGTGAAATGAAACAGATAGGATTACAGTACAGCCTACTTTGGAATTGGATAAAATATTGTGTTGGATATAATTTTTTGCTAACAGACTCTACAATCATCGACAACATAAACATATCTAGAAAATCTATCAGTAGTATTTATTTATTTAATTCATATCACTTGAAAATGGCATAAATGACCGAAACATGTTGTGATAAAATATTTTAAAAAAAGGGTACTGAGATTTTTATTTTCTTTATATTTATATCTAGAAAAATTTATTCAAAAGTTGTGAGTAGAAAACTCTCCTAATATGAGTAGACAGTATTGGCAGACAGACCTTCAAAAACAGACTTTTTGAACAAAGTAAAGGAGAGACTTTTCCACTCTGACAACTTATTAAACATGTTATTTAAAAATATTACTTGTACCATGTATTTTTTTGTGCAATAAACGATTTGATTTCAATAATTACTCATTTGAAATCCCAATGACCTTAAGAGACTTCAGTACCTTATTCAACCTTGTTTGTTGAGAATTCAAACCCAAAATCAGAAATCAATCTGAAAATTTGTGCCTCAGGCATGAACCATACCTCTTGTATTCCTTATGGACTTATTCTTACATTCTTTGATTAAAAGGTATTATTTCATATTTGGAAATGACTGAGATAGCATTTATTCAAATGCTAATGAATTAATAATAATTATTAAACAAAAATCCAAATTTACAGCATTTAATTTGGATTTTCGTTTAATAATAATTATTAAACAAAAATCCAAATTTACAGCATTTAATTTGGATTTTCGTTTAATAATAATAATTTTTGTAAATAAGCGGATTATGGATATTCGTTGAAATTCCTTCTCATTGTAAGTCAATCAAGAAGCTTGTACAATGTGATATTACTCACTTCTAATATTTATTGATCTTAAACAGATCATTAGATAACAAACAAGCTTCAATATTATAACAAGCTTAAACTAAGCTCTCAATATAATATTTCAAGCTCTAAATTGAATATAAAATATTAACATATAAAAATATTAATTTATTGAGAGCAAAAGTGAGGTCCACGTTATAATGGAAGTGGAGAAAGATAGGAGATCAACGTTGCCGATCCTCTGTCTTGTCAATGCCTTCTATAGACGGTAGCTGATATAGGTTTATTGATGTAATATTAACTACGTTCGTTCTCGTTTAAAATAATCAATTATATTTTTATCACAAATAAATTTTATAAAACTTTTAAGTGAAAAAGCACTCACATTATTTGATGTGGCGACGTCCGTTTCGTGCTGGTATCGCACAATGTGAGTGGTTTTTTCACTTAAAAGTTTTATAAAATTTAATTGTGATAATTATAGTGGAAACAAGATGGATAACCAACAACAAATTATATTTTATTAAGCAAGAAATTATATTTTTCAATAATTCTATAATGAATTTTCATAATTAATATGAAGCATTCTGTTAATTATTTTTAATTCTACATTGTTAAAAGACGATCTGGCAACAGAGCGAAGCGAGAAAGATATCGCTATCCGCTTTGTTGAATGATAGACAAGGATAGCAATACCATTGTCAATTAAACACTGCTATTATAACGTGGACCTCACTATAGCTTATTGGTGTGAAATTATATCTTTTATTGCCTGATTACATATTCCAGAATAAACCTGCAGACTCATAAAACTTTGAAAGTCGATTAAAATTAATTCCTTCCATCATTTATATGTTCTATTTTTAATCGTATTTGGATCTTCCATTGACAGCTTATTACGTGCACTGTAATTGACGCTGATTATTATTATTCTTTATTGATTAATTGATACAATGACGGTGCCTTATTATTACTAATTCAATACCTTGAATAGAGCACAAATCTCGGCAAATGTATCAAAACAGCGCATGTAGAACCTCTGAATCGTGGTGTAGTTCTCTGTTTGATGGGCACGGCGCACATCTTGCCTTCAAAACAAAAACATCATGACCTACTATCCATGTTTCTACTAAAATACTCAAATTCAAACACAAGTTAAGTTCTCAACAATGCTCATGTTCCTACTGAAATATTCAAATTGAAATATATTAAACAGAAGTAAATTTCAATAATTAGCAATAATGGTTGTAACTGACACGTTTTTGAAAAAAACTTGTATTTGAAATCCATGCTGCAGAGGATTCAATTTGATCAATGTTGAAGCTTCATTCTTCTATTCAATCTAATTATTAGCTTATATCTTATTCCATTATTATTCAGTTCAAGTCCACACATGAATAATAATTATATTGCATAAATGAACAATTAATAATGTATTATATTTCATGAATAGATCACTTACTTCCTGAAAAGAGAATATTGTAGAATACCAAGAAAAATAGGAGATCAACGTTGCAGATTCTCTGTCTTGTCAATGCCTTCTATAGACGGTAGCTGATACAGGTTTATTGTTGTAATATTAACTGTTAATTCTCATTTAAAATAATCAATTATATTTTATTAAGCAAGAAATTATATTTTTCAACAATTTCAAAAAGAATTTTCAGTATATATTGTAATCTACATAAATAAAGTACTCAATCAATCAATCTCTCAAATACTTGTATCCTTCTCTTTGGTGACTACAGTCATCTTATCTATATAGTGAGGTCCACGTTATAATGGCAGTGGATAAAGATAGCAGAACAACGTTGCCGATCCTCTGTCTTGTCAATGCATTCTATAGACGGTAGCTGATACACGTTTATTGATGTAATATTAACTGTTCATTCTAGCTTGAAATAATCAATTATATTTTATTAAGCAGGAAATTATATTTTTCAATAATCTCATAATGAGTTATGATGATTAAGATTAAATATTTTGTTAATTATCAATTCTACATTGTTGAAAGACGATCTGGCAACAGAGGAAAGCGAGAAAGAGGTAGCGCTATCAGCTTTTTTGAATGATAGACAAGGATAGCAATACCATTGTAAAACAAACACTGCCATTATAACGTGGACTTCACTATAGTAGGTACTAAATAATTGAAAGTAGAACAATCGTTCGAAAATAAATCACAATTCTATGGATAAACATAATAATTGTGAGGCGCGGTTCTTACAATATTTTTTTATTTCTATCAATTTCTTACAATAGAATTCTAAAACAGCGATTATTAAAATGTGGCTGAATGCTGCTAAAAGCAATGTTGCTTTAACCAAAATGTCTACTCACAGAAACTCTTCCCTAGTTTTGTGCCGGGTAGGATAATGAGGTTGGACGAGTCGCCCTTCCAAATCCGTTAACAGATTTTCAACACTAAGGAATGCCTCAGGACAATCTTCTTCCTAGAAACCAGAAAAACGCTACCGGTAATCAAATAAGCCGAAAGACCACCAATTTGGCAATTCTGATGATACTTCAGAATCTTCAAATACTCCAGTATAAAAATCCAAATTATTGCTATATTTTGTCCTCAATTTTTTATTGTTGAGGGCCCACAGAGAACGATCCAATAGATCCTATTTTTATAGTTTACATCGCTCTCCAAGATACCAGTAATATATACGTATAGTCCTATAAATAATCGATGTTGTTTTCCATGAAGAAACACTATAAAGTAATGTATTCATAAAAAAGAATTATAGTAGGCCTACCCTTTTTTTGAAATGAATAAAATAATCGATTAAAAATACAAATTATAACTAGTTTCAGTGTTCTACATCATCTTCCGGTCTCAAAAAATAAATTTCAAATAAACGTTTTATCAATAGTTTTGTTATTTCAAACTATATTTCTTTGAAGATAGTGTGGAACACTGAAACTAGTTGTTATAATTTGTATTTTTAATCTATTATTTTATTTATTTCAAAAAAGTGTAAGCCACTGTAATTGAATCGGTCTGAAGAGAAAGGGAACATGTCAAAAATCAGAATTTTTCAGGGGAGAGAAAAAACTGAATACAGATAAAAGTATTGATAATTTCAAGATTGTTTTTGTCATTAGGGTGCAAACTCTTTCAAGACAACAATTTTAATCCAGTATAAGCACTTACCTACATAAGATTCACCCCTTTGAGTTTTTTGTTAAATTCCTTTTACTCATGATGAATGTTCACCGAATGTTCGGCGTTGAAAGGAAACATGTGTTTCATGACTATTTCCCTTTCACTCCAGTACAGCAAAAATACGATATCTGTTTCTCAAATAAAGAGAGTGCTGAAATGTTCCCTTTCAACTCCAATCGATGTATCCCACAATAAACAACTCATTTCAACCATAAAAAAAATAAAAATTTTGACATGTTCCCTTTCTCCTCAGGCCGATTTAATTCTATTTGATAATGAAAATAAGTAGCCCTGAATTAATACATTTTTAAGACTATTTATAATAACTATGTTGTAGTTTGGACATTGTGTATCTTTGGAAATATTTAAAAAAAAAAACACTTACTTTTTGCGATGAGAAGAGTTATGCATTTCACTCCTAAGGATTATAGCTTCATCACTCTCTGATCATCAGTCTGATCCTCCTAAGCTCCTCCTCAGGAGTAAAATGCATACCTCATCTCAAAAAGTTTTTTTTAATATTTACAAAGATACACAGTGTTTAAACTTCACCAGAGTAACATATAAACACCTACAGGATTACAAATCACTCTTACCCGGTTGCACAAAAGTCTGCATTTTAATCCCGATTAGATATCACGAGAACCAATCAGAGAAACCTTCTTTCCAAAAAACCTTCTCTGGTTGGTTCTCGTGGAATTTAATCATCATTAAATTTTAACCGGCCTTAATGCAACCAGGCCTCTGGTGGCCATGCCCTTAAGAGTCGTTTGAAGACTTCTTAATATTGAGATAACCAGAGTTCATTGGAAGATGATCATAGCATTGTTGCCTTTACAATAACTCATGTTTGGGTTTTAAAGTTAATAATTATGGTTAAGTACCTTTGAAACCTGGGCGAGAGAATGATGCGACGCCGGTCGTAAAAGTAGATTCAGTCTAGCTCCTAGTCTTGCATCTTCTTGTTCTGATTCCTAGAAATTGGAGAAAAAATACACTGTAGAATTTAATACCTTATTATTAAATGAACAACAGTTCCAATATATTAGACTAAGTTATAGTTCAACCAATCGTTTAGGCCTAATGAAAGACTAGAGGGCTAAGACACATGAGGTGTTTTTTTGCAGACGAGTCGGCAGGGCAAGAAGCTCTTGAATGCCAACCCAATCAGCTGATAATCAACCAATCGGAGAGTTTCCTGCCCTGTCGACTTGTCTAAAGACGTTGGCTTAGCCCTTACAGTAGGTTTACAAATTTTTAGTTATAATATTGAAATTTACAAATTTTATAAATATTGTACCCATTGACTCTCATGGGAGGGAAAGAATGCCAGGGAACCTCACACCTATGAGAACAATTAATTGTGTCAATGTGAAATAATAGGTCTGTTAAAAAATTATTCAAAAATATATACTTAGGCTATATGGCAGTAACATAATGTTTGTACATTCAAATACGCCAATGTTTCTATAGCCATATATAAATCATTTTTTTATTGCTGGTCTCTGTGGTGGTGAGGGGAGGGATGGTCGCCCTCAATAGATAGGCTACCTACATGAGTTTTACAAAAACTATTTTCTATACTCCAATGTTGTCATGCTGCTAAAATAATTATAATTAAAACAATAATAAATAGTTAATAAAATAATAAGCACACATTTTTTATAAAAAGCTCTACATTCTTTTATCCTTCTGCTGAGTACTGTAGTGTTTTAATAATATTAACTTACATTTTTTCTTTCTATAAAGAAACTAAAATTATGAATTATCAAGAATGTGAAATACAATACCACCGTATCAATCTATCAAGATATCCTACCTACATCCAAGGATAATTTATAGATTGATGATTGCAGTAATAAAAGAAGACATAATTTTAAACATAACCTCATTCTTAAACAGTGACAAACGCACATGTTGTCAGTTGTGATGCCTCCGCCACACTCTTGCCGAGTGGCTCCACACTCTCGCCTGAAAATATTCAAATGTCTATCCGAGCAAAGGCGAGCTGAGCCGAGTGAAGGCAAGCGGTGGCATGTAGCCATCCACACCTTTGACCATTAATATACTAGACACGGCTTCCCACTTTATGAATAAATAATGGATAAATCAACTTCCATAATTAATTTTTCAAATAGAATAATAAATCAGTTCAAATTCTGATTCAGAAGCTATGAAAGTGCTCATTTAGCATAGGGTGATAATGGCGTGTAGTTCGAAGGCTCTCTCATGTGACGTCACACACCCAATTCATGTTTGCTTCAGCGACTACGCTCAAGCCGTGTCTAGTATATTAATGGTCGAAGATCCACACTCATATTGTGTTTGTTGTCACTCGGCGAGAGTATGGTGCAGGCATCACATTGCTATATATAGAGTGTTACAGAATGTAACAGACGTAAATTTTAGCCAATTTAGCAATTCGTAACAAAAAATGTCTTGCAAAATTTTCCCAATTATATCTTTAGAATTAGATTTTGACTAATAGTTTTCCAGTTATTGATGTTTTTCAAAAATATAAAAAATCTGTATTATTTCTTAAAAACAAAGGTCAATGAAAGAAAATTTTGATAGACATTTTTTGTTGCAAATTTCATGTGGATTCTTTGGTCTTTGGCACACCTTCCATTAGACACTTTGTGCTGATGCACAAAAGTGGGTTAAATTTTAACCATGATTAATTCCACGAGAACCAATCAGAGGAGCCGTCTTTTCAAAAATAAGCCTTTTCTGATGGTTCTCGTGAAATTAATCTCGGTTAAAATTCAACCGCTTTTGTGGAACCGGGCCTTTGTATAATAAATTATATTTTGTAAATTCTGATTAGAGTGGTCTTACAATGGGTGGAAGACGAAATCCAGGCACCAGTGGCTCGCTGGAGGAGCGATGACTTCTGACGCGACCGGCGCCGCCAACCGACGCCTGGACAGCGTCATGCATCAGTGTTGGCGTCGTGGCAGCATAGGGAGGCGTGGCTCGAAGGGGCGCATACGGTTGGCCGCAGAAGGGGCAGGACGATGCAAGGGCCAGCCCTCCCATTGGCCCCGCCCCCGGCTGGCTTTCGATGGTCACTTTGCACGCACTGCAGGTGGCTGCCTCTTCGGTGCGTACACGCGCCTCCATTTTGAAAAAAAACAGTTATTTTTGCAAGGTGAGAAATAGGGTTAAAAATAATTTTATGAGCCCAATCAATTTTTAATATGAGATTTCAATTTCAATATTTATTTCTGCTACAGTACCAAGATTTTTTGTTGCATTCAAATTAATCGCTTTGACAAATTTTTCATTGACTTTTTCAATTGAGAGCAATTCACTCCTGATGTACTAAGGGTGATGAGCTTAATGTGCTAAGGGTGCAAACATAGTGGAGTGCAGTGGTGAATGAAGCTTCAAGCTTTAGTGCCGTTTGCACAAAATCCAGTTAAATTTTAACCGTGGTTAGTTCCACTAGAACCAATCAGAGAAGCCGTCTTATCAAAAAGGCCTACTCTGATTGGCTCTCGTGAAATTGAACACGGTTAAAATTTAACCGGGGTTTGTGCAACAAAGAGTGCTGCATGTAATTCGATAGTGGCGAACTCTGGTGGCGAATAGAGGAGCACTATCTATCTACCTTGATGTGCCATGTTTTTATTCATACGTCACGCCATATTTCATAGAACACTTTAAAATATTAAAGCACTATCAAGCTTGAAGCTATACCTTCGCCACTCCACAATATCTGCTATTTTCAACTTGAGAAGTTTTACATTCAATAATAATATAGTAAGCTATCAGTGAGAAGAAGATGAGCTTTTTTTGTTTATTATAATAATATAATGATGTTATAATGTATTAAGAACAAAATCAAGTAATATTTATAAATTATCTTAAAATTATTGATACTATAATCCAGGTCTACTACTATTAATAGGTCCACGTTATAATAACAGTGTTTGATTAGCAATGGTATTGCTATCCTTGTCCATCATTCAACAAAGCAAATAGCGCTATCTCTTTCTCTCTTTGCTCTGTTGTCAGATCATCTTTTAACAATGTAGAATTGATTAACAATATATAATTCATCTTAACCATGAAAACTCTTTGTGAAATCATTGAAAAATATAATTTGTTGTTTATAAAATATAATTGATTATTCCAACAAGAATTAACAGTTAATATTACATCAATAAACCGGTATCAGCTACAGTACCGTTTATAGAAGGCATTGACAAGACAGAGGATCGGCAACGTTGTTCTCCTATTTTTACTGCCATTATAACGTGGACCTCACTATATAGTAAAGGTGAATACAAATTATAATAACTCTTATAGCATATGGTATTTTTGGTAATAAACTAACTGAGCATTCAAAATAATCAATGCAAGATCAAGAATTGTTCAAATTATTCATTTCAAATTTTTTCCTCACGAAATTGAACAATTACGAGGTTTGCAATAAGAGTATAGGCTAATGACTCCTATAAAAATATATTATAACACTGAGGTGACAAATATAACAACAACTAAGGCGCTAGAGATGGAAATGAAACCACCATCAATTATGAAGATATATTATTCTTTCATGAAAGAATATCAATACCACAGTTTTCCAACATGATAATGTGTGGGAAATAACCTTCATTCATAGCTCAGTCATCGACCGAGCGAAGTGAGGTCTAAGATTCAAGTCGACGATTTGGCATTTCTCTTAATGTTTAAATGTTTACATGTTGCGCATTTACGGCGAATCGCGGTAATAGATTTTCATGAAATTTGACAGGTATGTTCCTTTTTAAATTGCGCGTCGACGTATATACAAGGTTTTTGGAAATTTTGCATTTCAAGGATAATATAAAAGGAAAAAAGAGTCTCCTTCATACGTCAATATTAGAGTGAAAATCAGACTATAGAGTTATTCATCATAAATCAGCTGTCGAGATGACTATAAATTGCATGCCTCATTGAATGCAATTTTTATGAACTATTAAATAGGATGCAAAGAACTTATAACAGCTCGTCTGGGCGCCTAGATGTCTTCTGGTTTTCTCGCGCTAAATTCCGGAAAGCGTTATATGATAATTAAATCTTGTGTAAGCATGATCTGATCAAATAAATAGTTAGTGTATCAGTGTGGATGTGCTTATGGTTTGGGACGTCGTTATAACTGCGCGAGGTCTACTGTTCACAGAAATACTAGTATAAAGTCTGAGCCAATGGGTCATACCTTCATCAACAATATTCTTATCAATGAGACTCAAAAGCTTGTTAGATTGAATCATAATTGAAGACCACGATATCAGAAAAGATATTTTTAGAAAGAAGGCCTCTTTCTGATTGCTGGTTCTCTATTATTAAAATCTAACAGGATATTGTGCAAGTGGTTCTATAAGAGTTAAAAATAAATAGCTTTAGTCACTCACTAGCTGCTATAATAGTAAAAATGAAAGAAAATCAAGTTACAAGTTAGCAGAGTGTATTTCTATGAATTTTGCTGTTTGTCATTTTTATCTGGAAATCGAATAATTATTCATTTTATTGCTCACCAATTCATCCTCTGGAATTCGTAGACCTCTGAAAGAGTTGCGGAATCTTTGCCAGACCCATGTCATTGGTGTTGCCATTACACTTATTTGCTAACAAAACACATTCTTGGTGGGTTGCACAAATTCAATTACTGATACGAGTCCTACTGTAAAAGGGGCCAACAATCTCCATCACCTCTTGAACAATTCAGTAGAATAGAACACTTTTGAAAATATTAGATCGTTAGTAAATCTGTGGTTTTTTGACAATTTATCAGTCTTTTTCATTCAATATGAATAATTACCACAATATCAACTTCTCAACTACACAAAACAAAAATAAGATCGTGTTTTCCTGATTGAATCAACATTCAAAGTGAAATATGATATGGGAACACTCTATTATTATCACATCAAACTCTTTCTAATTGGAAAATGAAAGTCAGTATGAAATGAACTATGGATATCAGAATAGAATGGAATCATTAGGAATTTGAATAAAATTGGAAGTATATTCATTCATACAATAAGTACATTATCAAAATGATAGGGAGAGGAATAGCACAAGATTACCTCATTTTTCCTCTCAAATTTAGATAACACATAGTCCGAAATAGGAAATCTTGTAGATCTTCAATTAACAAAATGTTCAGTCCTCAAGTATTCTCACAAAGTAGATTTTCAAATTTACATGCTTCAAAACTAAACATAGAGGAAATATTTCACATTATTATAACTAAAATATGAAATACTCACATATTAAAAATATAATTTTGAAGAATTACCGAAAATAAACTTAAATCTGTTTAATTCTCTCAATATGTCTTTGTAAAGAAAAAAATTGTATGAGAACTTTATTGTAAACTCTATATTTGAAACAGAATATTCTCCTTTTATGTAAGACTGGATTACTAACAGTTCTGCCTATCAGAAAAATCATATGAATTAAAAATTCGTTTGGATAACATTAAAATTCGTTCTCTGCTGTAGAACTCTATTGTTGAAGCTCTATGGTTGAATTAAATCATTCTCCTCTTAGATAAGACTGGATTTTTATAATAGTTCTCATATATCGGATAATGTTAACGCTTCAGAATAATAGTGTGATGACAGTGTTATCATAAGAGTAATAATTTATCCTAATGAACTTTATAATAAGACTTACAATACCTAATATTATCAATTCTAAATGGAAGAAATCTTTGAATTCATTTCTTTCTTATCCGGAGTACTATGTATTTAATGAGAAGGGGAATAGTTTAATTAATTATATTCAAATAATATGAATTTCTTCTCAACATAAATGTGTAAAAACGTCTGATGATTTTTCTCGGAAATAAATAAATTTAAAAGTGTATGAATTTCTGTTCTTCATTGATTATCTGTAAAAACGTTTCTTTTTTTCTATTTATGTTTATCACTATTTACTTCACCACTTTTCTGCCCAATTGAACATTTGCAATACTTTATTCCTAATCCATTACCTAATTATGTATCATAGGTGCGAAAAGCTGAATTTCAAAAATAAAACCCAGTATCCAATCTATAAATTATACTGAAATTTAAAACCAATTCAATTCAGTTTTTAGCTGAATTACAGAATATACTACTCAATTTGAAATTGCTTGATTATCTGTTAACATTTAATCATTTTTTGATAACATTTACCATGCAGTAACAGTTTTCTTCAATTGATTGAAGAAAAGATAGATTATTAATTTCAGAACCTATTGATTTTTGGGCTGGTTGTATACAGTGTTATTATCTTGAAAAAGAAAATCAATTTGAAGTTGAATTTTGAAAAAGAAATATGTTTCACCCAGTAACTGCAATCATTACTTGTATCTAACTTGTTGGGAGTAAAAGTATTGAAGAGAGGAAGGAGTATATCATCTACACCATCACTTTATCGTTCAGATTACAGTGTGAAACAAGGTGTGAAAACTGTCACCTTCTACCCGTATGAAGTCCGATGCTTTACTGAGTGAGCTACCCTTAAAGCATAGCCCTACTGTCTACTCTAGGAGAGAAAATAATGAGGAATAATAGGCTCTATCGATCAAAGTCAATCTATAGGAAGCGTCCACTGTTGACGGTCTAGACTTCGCGCTTTCAATTACTTTGCTTGCGTGAAGGCAGCACTTGATACAGAAAAACTTGTTTGATACAGAAAAGCTTATCTGATACAAAACAAAATACTATACTCTTGTCGCCACTAAGAATATAATAGAATAGAATATTTATTTCGCCAAAATACAAGATAAATAATACTAATGAAAATTATAATAAATCTTAACTATCTAACTAACCATCTATATCTATCTTTCCATATCTTGTCTACCGTATCTCACTCAACAACTGCGAATGATATGCAAAATTTTCAACGTGAGGTTGGAGAAAATTGAAAAAAAAAAAACAAAGCCGATGGTAGAATAAAAATGGTGCAAATAACTGACTTTTCTATTGTAATAGTTGTTGGGACTTGTTTACCATGTTAAACATTTGTTAAGCTGTTGATTGAAAAACCTGTTGATTGAATTGTTAATTCCGATTTTCTATTATTGATAGAGAATGATAAAGCTGGGTTTACACCAAAGTTATTAACAAAATGTGAATAACTTAATCCTTATAGATTCTATTAGGTTTAATATAACTTATCATACACATGATGAACATATGTGTTTGTCAAGTTCCGTTCAATCTAATAGAATCTATAAGGATCAAGTTATTAACATTTTGGTGTAAACCCAGCTTTATCATTCTCTATCAATAACAGAAAATCGGAATAAACAATTCAATCAACAGGTTTTTGGATGCTGAATATTTCCCGAAGCTTATACTTTCCCCTCAAACCTTTAAGTGATTAACATCCTCTGAAATTCTTCTTCACAGGAAGTTCTATTATCAAATAAATATACAATTCGATCTTAACATTGAAAACTCGAGCTTCACTGTTCTATCTTTTATACTCCTCAATAAAAATATTGTAAAATTATTCCTGAATAATATTTTCCCAATAGGATGTTATTATTGATAAGATGATTGTTTAGAAGGCTACAACTGCATTATGATTGATGACAATGAAATACTTTAACATGTTTGAGACTATTCACCAGTATAAAATTTAAAACACCTATCAATAAGTGAGGAAGACACAATTTTATTAATTTAGATTGAATTTCACTGATCAAATTTATATCAAGAATGAAAAATCATTTTTGGCTGCATGCTACTACTTGATAAAAACTTTGCAAACATCCTGTTCATAATGATTGTATGAAATCCTTTAGAAGGATGATTGTCATTAAGTATAGAAAATTATTCAAATCCTCGAGGATTCATATCATATTAAAAAAATACAAATAACGATTATTAAACGAAAATCAAAATTAAAGTATGTAAATCACCCCGAAGACTTCTGCTACTGCAAATATTGACAAGAGGGTGATCAGCTAGAGAGAAGCAGAAGTCTTTTGAGTGATTTACATAATTTATTTGGATTTTCGTTTGATAATAATAATAATTATTCATTAGCATTTGAATAATTGCAATATTCGGTTATTTCCATCTAAATACTAATAAATCTAAGGTCATAAAAATAATATTTTAGAGAGTCAAGACTATTTCCAAATATGTAGTTCATTATTATTGTAGGAAATTTTTTCTGGAAATACTCAAGTGTCTTCCCTATATAATCTACCTTTCATCAGTCATTGATTTTATTATCATTATGAATATGCTGCTCTTGTTTTTCCTCTAAAGTTTGACAGTTCAAAGCATCAAAAATAATATTGCTCAATAAATTTAATTATGAATCATTAGTTGGCTATACAAAATGATTTTTGAAGATGTCATCGTGTTGGAAAAGTTTTGAGTTTTTCTCCAAATTAATCCGTGATATTTGACTGAATCTTTGTGTTTTCATTATAAATAAATATCACTACATTCCACCAAATACTTAGTGATATTTCATTCATCAACCAAATGTTATTTCCATGTTCATTTTATTCTGTGGGGGAATATCAAGTAAAGCTCATAATCTCAAAATTTCTATGTCTCTCTAACTTTATATTCATTTTAACCAAGACAGATGTCAATATAGTGGGTTTCAAAAATAGACACCGAACAGTTCTAAAAATGAGTTCCGTTTCAAATATCTGGCGTGATTCCTATTTATAGAAGGAAAAGTGCAGTGAATGTCTGAACTGTTGTGGAGCTCTACTCCATGGAGATATTGGACTGGTGACGTCACACAGTAGGCCTTCAGCTATACAAAGTACAGTACAGCTATACACAGTACAGGTGTATGTCATATGGGCGGTGCTCTCCTATTTATTCTCTTTGTTTGACAACCCTGACAAGGTCAATCCTTTTCATTATTGTTTGTTGGTCAGTAGCGGGTGTGTCAGGGAATGTCAATCGACTCAATTGATTGAAAATTACTGACTGGGTGTGAGGTTTACACTACAGTGAGGACCAAGTTATAATGGCAGTGGAGAAGAATAGGAGAACAAAGTTGCCGAACCTCTGTCTTGTCAATGCCTTCTATAGACGGTAGCTGATACAGGTTTATTGATGTAATATTAGCTGTTCATTCTCATTTTAAATAAACAATTATATTTCATCAAATAATAATTATATTCTCAATGATTTAATAGTAAATTTTCATAATTGAAATGAAATATTTTGTTAATTGATTATTAATTCTATAAGAAGACGATCAGGCAACAGAGCAAAGCGAGAAAGAGATAGTGCTAACCGCTTTATTGAATGATAACAAGGATAGCAATACCATTGCCAATCAAACACTGACATTATAGCGTAGACCTCACATGTAGGCCTATCTGAAACGCATTATCCTGTTTTTATTGACGCCAAATTTTGAAAATCCATTGGCTATGAAAATAAGATTGGAGTTAATATCATTGATTCACTCCATTTTGAGGTCTTCCCAAATCACTAAATTTTAATAATAATTATATTTCTTCAATAATAAAACATCACTTTAGGAAAGTGAATTAGGAACAGAGATGGAATACGAATTATCATTCATTAAAAACTGATTTGCAATAAGCTAGTTAGAATAATTAAAATAGAAAATAGTTAGGCTACGGTACTCATCTACTCATTTCTATATACATGAAATATATATTTTAGAAACTCATAGAAATTAACCATTTTTTATCATGAGCTACCACAAATCCAAGGATCATCAATGTTTTTATAATATATGAAATAAATGATAAATAAATCTTTAGTTTCCAAAAAAACTAAAACTACTACTGTACATCATTTACAGAAAATATTAGATATATAGTTTACAATTCATAATTACATACAATACTGTAGATAGTTTCAGAATTTTTTAATAATATGCGTCTTCCACATGTTTAGTATTTTCTGTGTGGAAATAGAATTAAATAATTATACCCTTATTATTATAATAAGAGTAGACTTTTTAATAGCATAAGTACAGAATTCTCTGTGCTTTTATGGGTTGATATCTTATCTGATAAGATACGGTATCCACACAACATAAAAGCACAGAAAATAAACTTTGTCTGTAGTATAAGCTTGTCAAAATTGGGAGAACTTTTTCAAAATATATCATCAGTATTGGTGGAAAAATTTACAAAAAATGTGTCCCCCACAAAAATGACAGAATTTGTCGATAGATCTGTAGAGTATTTTATTTGCAAAAATTGAAATGGACAAGCCCCCATAATATTTGGACAATTTGAGACAAAATGAGGAAATTGAAGAAGTTTTTGGCGATAGCCTATTTTTTCTCCGACTATTGTATTGTTTTCTCTATCCAATAAATAAATGAATAAATAAGATTTTTATTATTATCAAACGAAAATCCAAATTAAATGCTGTAATTCACCCCGAAGACCTCTGCTACTGCAAATATTGACAACAGGGTAAACAGCTAGAAGGAGATTCGATGAGCGCTATCAAAAATTATTTGTCAGCCCGAAAATTTAGGAATTACTGGGTTCGTTTCCCGGGCTAACTAATAATTTTTGAATAGTAGCGCTCATCGAATTTCTATCTACAGTAGCTGTTTACCCTGTTGTCAATATTTGCAGTAGCATAAGACTTCGGGGTGAATTAAAACATTCGATTTGGATTTTCGTTTAATAATAATAATTAATTCATTAGCATTTGTATAATTGCAATATCTCAGTAATTTCCATCTATAAATAAATAAAATATCACCGTCTATATCAATGCAGACTTCCATGAACAATGAAAATCTATAATAATGTGTACTTCTCAATCTGACCGTATTATTATAATAATCTACTCAATTTTAAATCTATGATGTCTATTCAATCTGACCATATAAATATTATCTTCTACTAATTTTTCATTACTCATTATTCTCTCTAATCTTCAATGGATTAGTTGTATAACATAGATCAAGTGAACAACTACAAGACTTAATTCGGACTATGTGTAACCTTATCTATATTTATGAGAGGAATATCACAAGGTTACCTTATTTTTTCTCTCCCTATCATTTTGATGATGTAGGCTACTTATTGTGCTAATTGAATAAATGAATATACTTGCAATTTCATTCAAATTCCTATTATGAATTAATTAATATCCTTGTACGAATCAATAAAGAATATACTGGAATCTATTTAATCTGACCATATATATAGGCCTATTTTCCACTAATTTTTCATTCCTCATTATTCTCTCTAATCTTCAATGGATTCAATATGAATAAGATATTATTCAAAATACGTCGATCTCATCACAAAGTGATGACCTTGATTGAAGAAATAATAACAAAATTCAGTCCGATTTCAGCATAGCGTGAAGTGGAACACTAAAAAGGGAAGAAGAGCAGATCGCATGACTGGAACGTTTAGTTTGTTTCTGCGGCCATTTGAAATGCAACAAAGACAAATAGGAAATCGGCTCTGTTTTATTTCATTTGCTTTTTGTCATTTGTGGGAGAGAGCCAGAAAAAACTCTGTACCCACTCAGATACATCATCAAATTAAGGTGTAACCCTAGGGCTACAGAGAGAGATCTTCCATGCTTTTTCAAATTTATTTGACCGAACGAAGTGAGGTCTATGTTTTAACTCGGATTTTTTTGTCTGTATGTATGTAACGCATTTACGGGCAAACGCGTTGATAGAATTGTATGAGATTTGGAAAGAATATTCGTTTTTTAACTGCGCGTCGATGTAGGCCTATACACAAGGTTTTTTTGAAATTTTGCATTTCAAGGATGATATGAAAGGAAAAGGAATTACCTCCATACTCTGATATTACTATATATACGAGTATATCGTCTACACTGAAGATAGGATTAATCAGATATAGAACCATTCATAATCAATCAGGTGACAAGTGGATTATTCATTGCATGCATTACACAGATGTCTGGAAGGCCGGTAAACAGGTGAGACCAGATACTTGTGGATGAGAGAACTGCGTGAGGTTTACTGTTCACAGAACTACTAGTTAAATCCTCTTCTATTCAAGTCAAGAGTTTAATCCATGGAATAGAAAAGTAATGTTGGAGCAATTCAGAGATAGCAGTATTTGATTAAGATTGGTGTTGCCGTCCTTGTTTATCATTCGACAGAGCAAATATAGTGAGGTCCACGTTATAATGACAGTATTTGTTCAACTCTGGTTTTGCTATCCTTGTCTATCATTTGACAAAGCCGGTGGTACTATCCTTTTCTAGGTCCACAACGATGTCAATTTTGTTTTTGACAGTGTAGAAATATAATTAATTAATGCAGAGAATCGGCATCGCTATTCTACTATATTCATCCATTGCCATTATAAAGTGGACCTCACTATAGCGCTATCCCTTTCAACCTCTACAACGTTGCCAGATCGTTTTTAACCATGTGGAAATATCATCAATCAATAGAATATTCATCCTCAATTATGAAAATCTATTTTTAATCATTGCAGAATATAATATTTTGAAGAATGAAAAATGAATGATTATTCTAAACAAGAATGAACGGTTATTATTATACCGGTATCAGCTATCTTCTACAGAAGTCAGTGGCAAGGCAGAGAATCGGCGACGGCTGTTCGCCTATCTTTGTCAACTGCCATTATAACGTGGACCTCACTTCAAGTCCAAAGAGAACAAAGAGATCTTCCAACTGATTTGAATCCTCTTCTAATCGAAAGGAGAGTTAAATCCATGGAATATAGTAGTTATTTTTTAAATTTCGGACACTTAGACAAACAGTCACTTACCAAGACGAGAAATCGAGGCCGGGTACATCGATAAGACTGCCATTGCCATGTGTAAAACTCAACCGCCCCTTCTCCTTCTCCAGATGCTGTTTTCATTTTGACTGTAAATGAAAATCAGAAAATTCATAGTAAGATTCTCGTTATAAAGTCAGCACCTGATTAACTTTGGTGTTGCTATCCTTGTCTGTCATTAGACAAAGCAGATAACTCTATTCAATGAACCTAGAATACATTTCTAGGTACATGTATTCCAGGTACATTATAGCTCCATCCTCATATATCTCCACAACGTTGCCAGATTGCTTTTAGACCATGCAGATACATATAATAAATTTGCAAAATATCCAAACTCAAGTACCGTACAAATAGTTTCCAAACAGAACATTGGAACACAAGAAGTGAATAAAATAAAATAGAATTCAAATAATAATAATTCTATACTTTTTGATAAAATTTGTTGAATGGGAATTAATTTTGTGGAATTTCTCTGTGGTTGCTGAAAGAACACAGTTTTATTTTGTCACATCCACATTTATTAGACTGCAGTTTCTAATAAACTGCAGTGGATTTGACAAAAATGAAACTGTGTTCTTTTATATTATTTTTTGTCATAATTTATATAATATATCATTAAGCAGGAAAGTGGGTTATGGGAGCTCCAAGAGATTTAGAAGATAATCAGAATGAGAAAAAGAGAAGAACACAAAAATCATTCTGCCACATTATTGTAGTTTAGTTGCAAACTGTGTAACCGTTGGAAATAAAATAAATAGGTAAACCTACGAAAATATCTGAATAAATAGATAGTACAACGGAAATTTTAGTCTTGTTATATCTACAGCATACGGCGATTCTATTACTAATTTATAGAGTTCACTGACTTCTAAGGTGATATTATGAGAATTATTGAACAGCTCAGATACTCATCCATCATGAATAAAACACAATTTTCTACTCTATAATGTAAGCGCAAACAGAAATGAATATTTTATGATTGGAGACTTCTATATGAAGCACTGCTCACCATAGATTAAGAGCAATGAATTACAAAAAGGCTATTAGGAATGAGTACCTAAGTTTAATTTTTAATTGATTTACGTTTTTATTCTATAGAATTCTTAATTGATAATGCATGTTATGGATAACTAAGAAAACCAACCAAAAATTATTGCAGGTAGAATTTATCTCTCCATAGCCTACATTTGAAGTACAAAAAGGTAGGGACAACGAAAAATTTCTAAAAAGGTTTATTGTTAGAATAGCTCATTATCTCTATTTCTATTCAGGTTCATTGTTAGGAGCTATCAATTTTAGTTGTGGAGGAACCACTGAAGAATAATCCCAAATTTTTAAATAATAAGTATTGGCCTAAGAACTGAAATCTTTTCTATATTTACCGTACATACTTTGATAAAATTTCAATCAAATATTGAAAAAAATTTTCTCCATTTGTGATGCTTCTGACTTAATACATAATTTATATATTCATCTATTTCATTATCCATGACAAACTGTAATATTACTGTAATATACTGTAATATGTGATTATTACAAAAATAATAATCCGTTTTTGAACTATTTTTAACGACACTAACAGTCTAATATCTTTGAATATTAGTTATTAAAATTAGTACTCACTAGTACCATAGAGAAACAATAGCATAAGCTATACAATAGTACTTACGCTATTGTTTCTCTATGCTAGTACACAGTGAATACTAGTTTTAATAACTCATATTCAAAGATATTAGACTGTAGTGTCGTTAAAAATAGTTCAAAAACAAATTTATATATGAGTAAATGTGATGCTTTTGACCTCATTGATTAATATAAATAAATTAGCTTCATTTGGCATAAGGGTCATGCCCCATACAAAGAGTTGCACACGAACAATTCATAAATTACAATTATTACAACATCAACACAATTGATCAACTCCTCTTCAAATTTTCTCATTGATTAATATATCAATATGATTAGAACTTCTTCCAAAAGCGCATAGCTGAAACAAATCGTAGACCAAAAAAGGAATGAATGATTTGTAATTGAATGAGATGAGCCGAAGTAAAACCAACGACCGCATTACAAGAAGTGGCGTCAAGGAAGTAAGCCATCCCAGCTACTTTAACATTATTTATTACCACAAATAGGTTTCCATTGTGGCCTAATATCTCTCAAGAGATCTGAAATGGCCTACAATAGAAAACCACAATTATTACGAGTCTATTCAAAGATTTTCTTCTACATCAGTCCTATAAAATTGGATCAGATATCATTTTATCAAACTGATAACTAACTATAATATTATTGAGTATTTACTATTGTAAACTGGAAAGAAATAGATTGGAATAAATTTGAAGCTACATTTGTCCAAATGCTAATTAATGAATAATTTACTATTATTAAACAAAAATCCCAATTAAGTGCTGTGTTGTGTGTGATGTGGTACTTTTCCATAATGAAAACAATAATTGAAATTGTCAACCACTTTTATATATAATAATAAAATTGATTGACAATTTCAATTTGTGTTTTCAATCGAATGCTGTAAATTTCCATCTAGCTGTTTACCCTGATGTCAATATCTGCAGTAGCAGATATCGCCCTCATCTTGAGGGTGATTTACAGCATTTTAATTGGGATTTTAATTATTGGAAAGAAATACATTTACTTCAAGATAGAATATTATTCATGAATCACATTTATAGGGATCAAGATCTCTCCTTATTTAAAAGTATTTTTGTCATACTTACTCAATTGCAGCTGTTTCCCATGCATCAAATCAAGCCGGTAAACAGCTGTTTGCAGTACAAGAAAACATGTGATTTTCATTACAGCATACTATACTGTAAAGAGATCATATGAATTTCTTTACAGTCGAGTATGTTTCTCAGTTCCGAAATTGGAACATTCAAATGATTCGAATAGCTATATAGTCTTAGCGTTATTGTCTTCAGTTGTTATATTTGTAACAATAATTTAAACTTCTTATATTTGAGAACTTTAGTGAGAAGAAGAGAGTAAGTTAATAATATATAAGTAATTAATAGAATAACTAAGATATTATTAGAACTCATCTAATAAGTTTCAAGTTATAAGAAATCATCTGACATTTTTTAACATTGGCCTTTATTATTCTATTTGAGCTAGATGGGTCTGTTATGACCTAGGAGCTATGGGCTAGGTCATGTTTATAGAATGCAGTAACTCGAACAGCAGAAGGTAAGGTAATGGTTACTGTTTCTCAGCAATATTATTCTTTCTGAGAAAAGTATGACAAAAAATATTGTACGTAACTTGTACGGTAACGTATATTATGCATTCCTATGATAATTCTGCCCTCAACTACGTTTCGGGCAGAAACAATCATACTTATGCGGTAAACGTTTGTTACCGGACTTGTGACGTAAAGTACTATTACTCTTGTATACTGGAAAGAGATGAAAGCGATACAAAAAAAAAACAATCCATAAATCGCTTTTATAAGGATGTGTGACTGATTGCTATTGGAGGAGAGCATTCAATTTATTCACACAAGCACAAAATCAAATCAAACTGATAATAATAATAAATTTATTTATTCAACACTATACAGTGAACTTTACAGATGAATATCGTCAGAAATAAGAATATCCATTACATAAATCACAATACGTTATTTCATAGAAGAGAAACTTACAAATATGAATAATTTGCAGGTGAATCCAGTCAATCATCTCATGCACTGCCATTAATTTATTATCTTTTCTCTAAAAAAGAGATAAGTCACCTGGATTGTCTTGTACCTACTAGTATGTTGCTCATCGAAGAGAGGAGATAATTATAATAGAAACAATATTATACTGTATATAGAATAAAATAAAATATGCAAACGATAACTAAAATTGGAAATGATGAAAGGTAAAAGCTTTATATCAATCATATCCTCCAGTTTTACAGTCATGAGTTTGTAATATGATTGAGAATCATGAGAATATTCCCAAACATTTATTGACAATAATTTTATTATTAGTGATTTAAGTTTACTTATCAATTAAACTGCAGAATCAATTGATCCAAATGCAAGTGCATAATAGGCCTAAACTGCAAATCAAAGAGTATAAAGTGATTCTATAAATAATCAGATACAGAATAGGCTAAATATGGAAAGTGAATTTCTAAATTTCTATCCAATTCTAGTCAATATTCACTGTTTCTGGAACAAACGAGCTTTCAATGGTGCTTGAAAACTTGTTTATATAGATTTGAACTTCTTACCTTTTTCATGTAAATTTATTGCTTCTTGTCATTATGTTTTTACAGTTTAAACTAATTGAATTAGTTAAGTTAACTGAAATTGTTAAGCTTTTTGAGTTTAGTGGATTTGTTGAATGTATAAAACTTATCGGATTTGCTGAACTTGTTGAATGTATTTAAGTTACTCAGTTATTTGAATGTGTGGAATCTATTTAATTTATTGGTTAGGAATTACCTTGTACCTTCTAATGTGAGCTTGTTGAATGTTAGAGATTCATAGTAATAATGTTTATTGATTGTAACGTGGGTACTTTCATTGTTCGCGGTTGAATGCAAATATTTATAATTGGATCTTGTTATTAGTTTGATCTATTACCAAACATTTTGTTCATCTGGTTTAATTTAGTCATTGTTAGAATTTGTTATACTCAACTCATTTGTATGGTTATACCGTGTACAAATAAAATTATTTATTATTTATTTATTTATTCATTTATTTAAATTTCTATCAAAATTTGGGAAAAGAAAAGTTTTGAGCTTCAAGCCTGTTGTTCCTTTCCCAATCATTCATAGTTGAGAACGATATTGAATCTATCATGCAATGTATAAATTAATAAATTTCCAAGTTTCAGAATATTAAGTTTCTTTTTTGGTCCTGCGAAATTATTTCTTCAATATGTGAATATCTCCTATTTTAGTGACAATAATATGAAATATTTCTTCTATGTTTGGTTTTGAAGTAGGCTATATAAATTTTAAAATCTACTTTGTGTAAATAATTAAGGACTGGAAATTTTGTGGAATGAATAACTACAAGACTTAACCTATTTCAGGTGCCAAGTGTAAGCTTATCTAAATTTGGGAGAGGAATAGCACAATATCTGAATTTTAAAATCTACTTTGTAAAAATAATTAAGGACTGAAAGTTTTGTGAAGTGAACAACTACAAGACTTGACCTGTTTCGGGTGTTATGTGTAACCTTATCTAAATTTGGGTTAGGAGTAGCACAAGGTCACCTTATTTTTTCTCTCCCTATCACTTTGATGATCTACTTATTGTATGAATCAATGTGTGGGTTGATTGTGCTGAATAGTAAATACCCTCGTTTGATCCGCTAAACAGAACCGTGGACATGATCAATGGAATGCCTAAATTCATCATTTCGAGTAGCCTTTACTACAAAGCCGGATGCTCCGTAAATTGATATTGTTGCAACAAACTGCAAGTAGGCCTAGGCAAAAACTAGGCAACCCGAGTTTAGTAAGATTGACACACTATTTCAAATGATCAGAAGTTCCATTAATTCAATCAATCAAATGAGTTGATTCAATTAGGATATTATGTAACTTGGAAACAATTAGGTCTGGCAACGGAATCGCCAGGATTCGTTACAGTTTAGAAATATTCTGCTACTCTCAGCTTTGTAATCTGAATTTTTAATCTAGATTGACGTCAGTGGTCTGAATTATTCATAATAGATGTATTATTATCGAGAACTCGATAGCTTTAATCACTGCCTCGCTCTCTATCAGACATCAGATTTGCGCTTCAACATTTCATCCAAGTCTCAGAGTTTTTCAACAGAGCAAACTAGCACTTATATCAATTTGAATAATGTTTGTTTTTCGGTAACTCTTCAAAATTATATTTTTAATATGTGAATATTCCCTATTTTAGTTATAATAATGTGAAATATTTCTTCTATGTTTAGTTTTGAAGCACTACTTGAATCTACTTTGTGAAAATACTTGAGGACTGAAAAGTTTATGAATTGAAGAACTACAAGACTTCCTGTTTCGTACTATGTGTAACCTCATCTAAATTTGGGAGAGGAATAGCACAAGGTTTCCTTATTTTCCTCTCCCTATCATTTTGATAATGTATACTTATTGTATAAATGAATAAAGAATGCATAGTTATTTGAAGTCCTAAAATAATAAATCATTCAAATCTTTTATTTCATCTAACAAACTACTGTTGTGATAAAATAGAAGGGTGCTTCATAAAACTTGTATTTTGTGTTTCAATTACAGTATTTCAGTTGCCCTTATGAAAATAAAAGATTTTTATACAGTAGTCACTGTGATACTTTCTCCTCTTTACTTATTTCATCTAACAAACTACTGTTGTGATAAAATAGAAGGGTGCTTCATAAAACTTGTATTTTGTGTTTCAATTACAGTATTTCAGTTGCCCTTATGAAAATAAAAGATTATTTCTATAGTCACTGTAATACAGGCTCTTTACTTTCTCCAAGTACCCTACTTCAATTTCTATCTATTCACTTCACACAAAAATACAATCAGAAAAAGCAATGAGCAATAAAACAATTACAATTACAGTAACAATGCAAATAGCACATGAAAATGAATATTGCTAAAAAGATGTGGTGTGCTGGAGGAAAGAGAGATGTTATTAATAATTCGCAAATGGCAAGTCTTGAACTTTACATATTAGTTTGAATAAAATCATTTTTGATCTTTCCACTAATTTTTTATGGCGTTTTAAAAGTTCCCGTTATTCTGTGTCACTCTGTATAATTGAAGCCGTCAATGGGCCTCACGAATGTCATACTTCAGCCAGTACCAACAGTTTTACATGCCCATTCGATAACACGAGAGTGACCGCATGTTAGAAAATGTTAGTGGGTTTGAACCCGGGATCTCTTGCCAACTATGGTTTCCCATGTAATAGACTTATTTTGAAATACATAACAAATTGTGAATACAAGTACAGTAATAGATTAATACCTAGATTAGACATTAGAACAAACAAAGCCTATTGAACTCTTGATTAAAAATTCAGTAGGCCTATTCTTGATTTTCATGAATGAAAAGTGGAAGAAAGCCTATATTGATGCACACACTCACCACAGGTCTCAAGCTGTGAACAAATAAAGGAATTTCACACACGTTTAGGCTCATTGTCGTCTGGCGTGTAATTTATCAGGCCTGAATCGTGGCATACTGAAAGAATAAGTTGCCACGGAAAGCAATACCTACCACAGTAGCTTGGTACCAGCGTCTCCGCCCCCTGTGGCAGTCGATAAATGCCCCCTGGCCGGGAAACGTACACAAACCCCTTCTATTTCCAAGTTTCCCCCAGTTTCCCCCAAATGGGCCCATAGTGAGGTCCACGTTATAATGCCAGAAAGATAGAAGAACAGCGTTGACGATTGACGAATGCAGCTGACGAATGCACCTGACGAATTCGCTGCGTTGACGAATGCAGCCTTGCCACTGCATTCTATATATGGCAGGACAGCTGATAACATATCCTATTATATTAAGCGAGCAATTTCTGTATATATCTGGTTATTTTTATATCTGGTTATTTATGTTTTACGGATCTCGAAAACTGCTCTTACGATTTTCACGTAATTTGGAACATAGTGGGTTTATGATATAAAGATTCGATTGCACTAGGTCTCATTCTTTGGAAAACTCGCTGAACGACATTAAAAGGATATTTGTTGTTGGTTATCCATCTTGTTTCCACTATTATTATTACTATTAAATTTTATAAAACTTTCAAGTGAAAAAGCACTCACATTTTTTGATGTGGCGACGTCCGTTTCGTGCTGGTATCGCACATTTTCAAGCCAAACAGGAACTGAAGTGTTTAAGGTTATGAGGGTGAAATTTGGTGGGGGTGGAGGGGAAAAACATTTATTTAAATACTCATTTAAAGACAAACTCATTCAAATACTCCTCCATTAACCACCAAAACCCCCCTCCACCCCCACCAAATTTCACCCTCATAACCTTAAACACTTCAGTTCCTGTTTGGCTTGAAAATGTGCGATACCAGCACGAAACGGACATCGCCACATCAAATAATGTGAGTGCTTTTTCACTTTAAAGTTTTATAACATTTAATAGTAATTAAAAGGATAATTCATCCTTGGAAAACAGATGATAATTTCGTCGTCTCTCGATAACAGAAGATGCGTGTGCCTGTGTGGGAGAGAGACAGAATTATTTCCAGCTGTGTAATCATAATCAATCAGCGAGAAATGTTATCGAGCTAGACAATTTAATCGACTTTATCAACATAATCTGATTTGTTGACATGACATGATAATCCTCCTAAAGTAGAGTATATCATAATTTTCAAAGTTGATCATTATTTGACAATTTCAAGTGATTAGTGAGTGTTATTTTGTTATTCAATAATTTTGTTTGTATATAATCTAAATCATATTTTTTTTGATTTGAACAGAAAATTGAACCTGAATTCAAGTGTATAGAACATAACCTACTTTCTGGACTATTTATAGTGTATAAATCAAAATTCGGGAAAAAACAGTTTTGGGCTGTGCCTGTTAGTACTTCCCCAATCATTTTAAAGAATTGTGTTCGGTTTATCAAAAGTCAATGAATAAATAACGAGCGAAGCTCGGTGCTCCGATATTATCTATAATATAGATTTTTTTGTAAAATTTTTAACTAGTAGTTCTGTGAACAGTGGACCTCGCGCAGTTATAAAACACAGTCTCCTCTAATACTGTCCATCAGAGTAAACTCTGTCTTGTCGGCGAGATATCGGTGTATAAACGACTAATGGCTGTTTGAGTTGTTGTTTCGACAATGCTAATAATTTAATGTGAACAGCTATGCTACTATCATCAAAAGCTTACCGAGTTGAAAGCAGAGAAAAGTCGGGAGAAAATACTAAGCTACTCCAAGTTATCAATTGCATGCCTCACTGCATGCAATTAATATTCTACACAACAGCTGTTTTTTCACCAAGTTACATTGAGATATTGCATTGCATGCTATTTACAATCCATTCGAAAGCTGATTTATGATGAATAATTCTAAAGTCTGATTTTCACGGTGAAATTGGCGTTCGAAGGAGGCTCCTTTTCCTTTAGTATTATCCTTAAAATGCAAAGTTTCAAAAAACCTTATGTATACGTCGTCGCGAAATTCAAAAAGGAACATATCTGTCAAATTTAATAAAAAACTGTTGCTGCTTTTCGCTGTAAATGTGGAACATAAAAACATAGATATAGACATAAATATAAATGCAAAACCGTCGACTTGAATCTCAAGGTGCGTACAGATCTACGCGCCGCGAACATGAGCAACTCACTTTTAATAAGCTGATGCCAAGCTTTTTATATCTGTATCTTACCGTTTCTGTAAAAATACAGATATAATCAGCTGATTAAAAGTGAATTGCTCATGTTCGCGGCGCGTAGATTTGTACGCACCTTTAGACCTCACTTCGCTCGGTCAATGAGACCCTTGCGGAGCACAGGTTACCTACTAGTCAACAATAATGATTTTCTCATTATTCTTAAAAAAGAATAGAGGGCCTACAGTGATGTCCACGTTATAATAGCAGTGGAGAAAGATAGAAGAACTGCGTTGCCTATCCTCTATCTTGTCAATGCCTTCTATAGACGGTAGCTGATACAGGTTTATTAATGTAATATTAACTGTTCGTTCTCGTTTAAAATAATTATATTTTATCAAGCAAGAAATTATATTTTTCAATAATTTACCTAATAATGTATTTTCAATTAAGATGAAATATTTTGTTAATTGATTATTGATTCTACATTGTTAGAAGACGACAGAGCAAAGCGAGGAAGAGATGGCGCTATCAGCTTTGTTGAATGTTAGATAAGGATAGCAATACAACTGCTAATTAAACACTGCCATTATAACGTGGACCTCACTATAAGGTGCGTACAGACTTTCGCTCTGCTCCGCAACCGAACGTCACTCGAGCAGATCGATTGATGATCGACCGGGGAGCAAGAGTGGAACGCGAGAAGAGCTAACATCTCCCGTAACGTTCATGATCGGTGCGAGTTGAGTGCGGGGGCGGAGCGATTGCGGTGCGATGGCGGAACGAGGGCGGAGCGTGCGCGGAGCGGGTTGGAGGCGAGTATATCTGTACGCAGCTATAGAAATTAACAATACAAAGAGCATCAGTGTGAAGGATGAGTTTGTTTTTTCACACAGAGTTTGTTGAAACGAGGTGTCAGTTCCGATAACGTTACTCTAAGTTCCTGGGTCACATCCAGTCTTGGTCTATATTCACTTTTCATGGCAGCTAGAGCACAAAACCCATGGATAAATTGTAGCAAATTGAGTCCATATCTTCAATACCTTTTTACTCAAAATTGGATGTTCTTTTTGTACACCAATCCAGAAGGATGTAAGAGAATATTCTTCAACCTTCATTTTAAGCGCAGCTTCACATTAAGTCACCTTGGTGATCAATGAGGTTTTCTTTTTCTATCATGTTGAGGGAGCACTCATTGATTGAGAATTTGAATTTGACAATACGGTTGATATAAATATTTCATGAGTAAAAATTACTCACATGTAATTTTAAAAATAGAAAGATTACTTATCGTAATTATTTTAGAAGTAAATTGAAAACATTTTCCAACCAAGCTTTGCGCCCCCTCCCTGAGCATTCATCGCTCCCCCCTTGGGGGTCGCGCCCCACACTTTGGGAACCACTGCACTAGACTACGACCACTCCCGTATATAATTAATATAATATTATTTAAATTTTCATAATTTAATGATGAATTTTCATAGTATTTTGTTAGTTGATTCTACATTGTTAGAAGATGATCTGGCAATAGAGAAAAGCCAGAAAGAGAAGGCGCTATCAGCTTTGTTGAATGTTAGACAAGGATATAGCAATACAATTGCTAGTCGAACACTGCCATTATAACGTGGACCTCACTATAGATATGAATCTGATTTGATAATAGCTCCAGTATTAATCAAGACCGATAATAATTATTTTTATTCATGAGCGTGTAGGCCAAATTATCTTGCAGGTTTTATCATCCATAATTTGGTCCCACCTACCACTTGGTTCTGAGTACAAAGAGCGCAAACATTTTGACCTTTCACTACTGTTATGTCATGCTCATTTTATTTCTAAACCTGCGAAGCTACTATAAAGCTACAGAGTAATTCAGTGTTACGTGTATAGCTCGTGAATTTGTTATTTAGAATGCAAAGACAAAAAATTAATCTATGTAAGCTATATTTCTGTCTCTCTTCTAGTATCCTTTTAGGTCACTGGTCTTCCTTATTCATACTACACTTTTACATCAGATTTATTATTCTTTTTCAGAAATAAATACTATATTGTTACTTCCTCTCACTCTCTCATTTCATTTGAGGTGTTCTACATCTTCTTCTTCTTATTTCATTCAAGGTTTAGGCTCTTGCCTGTTCCGACTCACAACAGTATATTATATCTAATCTATCACAATGCAGTATTATCATAGAGAAACGATAGCATAGATATCCCATGGTATAGGGCGTTTATGTCGCAACTTTTACTGTTATCCCAAGCCGATATTTCACGTAGTTCTTTCCTATGCAGCTGTGTGACGCTGGTAGTCTCTCAAATTGTGCTGTTCATACACTGTCACCCCAACAAAACTGTAAAAATTGACAATAATCGACAGTAATCGGCTTGTGATAACAGTAAAAGTTGCGACATAAATTCCCTATACCATGGGATATCTACTTACGATATTGTTTCTCTATGGTATTATTTTCTGGAATTCAAATGAAAAAATCTGGTGTGGTGTACACTCACACAACTTTCCTTGCTCATTGAACTGTAAGCCCTGTTCTTAAACAAGAATAATTTAGGGGAATAACATAATGACGATTGGCGGCAACATATTTGAAACTACGATCAGACTTCTGTATAATATGTGTATATATAATTGTTTTCAGAGTACTTTTTCCTTTGTGTAAATTGTGAAATTCGATGTTTTTTTTTTGAAAGTCGTCAAAACAGCTGTTCTACAGATGAAATATCTCGACTATGTGTTCTTTTTATGAACTGACCTACCTACCTACCACATGCACGAGAAGGAGGACCAAAGTCCATTTTTTTACCAAAGTTTTTACCAAGTCCATTTCTCAAGGATGGGGTGGACTCCCCATTAGTTTCCCAGAAAGGAGACTCATGCCAGTTGATAGAGCTGATAAATAACAGGGTATGAATTTGAAAAAAATCGGTCAAGTCATTTTTGATAAAATTGTGAAAAACATGGTTTTTCTAGTAATTATCCGCCATTTTTCTAAAGAATATTACGGAGTCCTGCAGCTTTCCCAGAAATGAGACTCATGTCAGTTGATAGGGCTTATAAATAGCTATTCATGGTATAAATTTGAAGAAAATCGTTTTCGAGAAAACCGTGAAAAACATGGCTTTTTAGTAATTATACGCCATTTTTAATTCAATTTTATTGAATTTATTATTGTCGGATCCTCATGGTAAAAGTACCTTAAGTTTAAAATTTCAAGTCAATCGGTTGATTAGGAATGGAGTTATCGTGGTCACAGACATACACACATACACATACACACACAACACACACACACACACACACACCACACACACACACACACACAACACACACACACACACCACACACACACACCACACACACACACACACACACCACACACACACACCACACACACACACACACAACACACACACACACACACACAGAAATCATGTTTTAGGACTCAGGGGACCTTGAAACGTATAGAAAACTTGAAATTGGGGTACCTTGATTTTTTTTGGAAAGCAATACTTTCCTTACCTATGGTAGCCTAATAGGGAGAGAAAAGTAAAAAAGTCTGGCTTTCCCATATTTTATATATTATTGCCATATTTACCGAGGTCTACCTATATCTGTTTTTCCTATGGGGTGGTAGTTTAGAATTTTCAAGGGAATCCTCTCTATTGGCATTCGGTTCACAAACTTGTGGTTCCACTGGTTACTATATGATATAACCTTTTAACCTACCTCTTACCTTTCTCTTCTTCTTCATTCTCCTTCTTCTTCTTCTTCTTCTTCTTCTTCTTCTTCTTCTTCTTCTTCTTCTATCTTCTTGGCCTTTTCCGTCTTTTCTCTTTCCGCTCCTTTATTTTTAGTATCCTCTTTATTATTAAGTACTAGTTTTTATTCTGTATTTTTTTCAAAAAATTTGTTTTGGATCATTTTTGTTAAATATTTTTGAAAAACATTTATATTCAACTCACACCTGCGCACGGTTTCTTTGTAGGTGTAGATTCTTATATATATATTTTTTTACCACATATGATGACCACAAGAGATGACCCTCTTGAAAGTGTTGTATATTTTTTTGAGAATCAATAAATTTGAATTTGAATTCATGTTGAAGGTACCCAGCTCTTGTGTTATATCGTCGTTTCTTATGTGGTCCCACCGGTCACAGCCCTTTGTCCTGCGAAGGAAACTGCTGCCTGCACTCTGCTCGCTAGACGTTTTTTTGTGACCCACGATTCACTTCCGTATAGAAGAACAGGGGCAGCCATCACTCTGTACAACGTCATGAGTGGTTCTTCCCTCGCTCTCCTGCTGAGGGTCCTCGAAAGGATGGCGGATGACAGAGAGGCATGGAGAGTGGCTGCCAACCAGCCCAACAAATGTTAACCAAAGATAGAGAAGTGATAAAATAATAATTATTAGAGTTAGGACTTTACTAGTCCTCTCTGCCACTCAACATCGACATTACAGAAAATACAATAGAATGAATAGTAACTTACTACAATAAATGAGAATACAATGAATAATATACTACCTACAATAATATACACAGTTTGTCGGCTGTGCTTTTAGAATTAAGTTGTTTTTTGGTCCTTCAAAATTATTTCTTTAATAAGTGAATATTTCCTATTTTAGTGGTCATAATGTGAAATTTTTCTTTTATGTTAGTTTTTGATGCATCTAAATATTGAAAAATCTACTTTGTGAAATAATTAAGAATTGAAAATTGTGTGAAGTGAACAGCAACTACAAGATGACCTTTTTCAGAATAAGTGTAACCTTATCTAAATTTGGCAGAGGAATAGCAAAAGGTTACCTTATTTTTTTCTCCCTATCATTTGTGATGATGTACGTGTATGAATAAATAATAAAGAATAGAGAAGAATAAGAATACTAAGTGCCGGTTGCACAAAAGCCGGTTAAATTTTAATCGTGATTGATTCCACGAGAACCAGAGAAGCCGTCTTTTCAAAATTCCTTCTCTGATTAGTACTCGTTGAATTAATTACGATTAAAATTCATCCAGCTTTTGTGCAACCGGGCCTGAATAGCATGGTCGAGATTTTTAATGGATTCCAGAAGCATACGAAGCAACACATTCTCACGCATGTAACTCTTTGTCATGTGGTCAGCCCACGGTCACTGTCACGGTCTAATTGTATTTCTATCCTGCTCTACTCCCGCCCAAACCGTCTTCAAATCCAAGTCCGAATAACCTTAATAGCTTACGAATGAGTTCGCACTTTAAATGTCCCACACCAGTCAGTAAGGCACTACTGGAACAGGAAATGCATTTCGCTTTTTATACACAGCTCTAAATACAACTATTCAACCTACTAAGCTTATTTTCCTGTGTCATGCCTGTCTTCTTTCTAAGATGACTTGGTATCTTTTTTCTAATAATTTCAGTGTGTTTTCCTCTATATGGGATCATAGAGAACAAATTGTATGAGAAGATAATATATAATTTTTCCATTCTAAATCATTATACTTGAATAAAACAAACATATGATCAACGAATAAATCCTATTATATTAAGCGAGCAATTTCTGTATTTATTTTATCTGGTTATTTTTATATCTGGCTATTTTTATATCTGGTTTACGGATCTAGAAAACGGCTCTAACGATTTTCACGAAATTTGGAACATAGTAGGTTTATGATATGAAGTTTCGATTGTTTTAGGTCTCATTCTTTGGAAAACTTGCTGAACGACATTAAAAGGATAATTCATCCTTGGAAAACAGATGATAATTTAGTCGTCTTTCGATAACAGAAGATGCGTGTGCCTGTGTGGGAGAAAGACAGAATTATTTCCAGCTGTGTAATCATAATCAATCAGCGAGAAATTTTATCTAGCTAGACAATTCAATCGATTTGATCAACATAATCTGATTTGTTGACATGACATGATAATCCTCCTAAACTAGAGTATATCATAATTTATTTTCAAAGTTGATCATTATTTGACAATTTCAAGTGATTAGTGAGTGTTATTTTGTTATTCAATTTTGTTTGTATATAATCTAAATCATAATTTTTTTGTTTTCAAATGTTTGAACAGAAAATTGAACCTGAATTCAAGTGTATGGAACATAACCTACTTTCTGGACTATTTATAGTGTATAAATAAAAATTCGGGAAAAAACAGTTTCAGGCTGTGCCTGTTAGTACTTCCCCAATCATTTTAAAGAATTGTGTTCGGTTTATCAAAAGTCAATAAATAAATAACGAGCGAAACTCGGTGCCCCGATATTGCAGTGGTTAATTAAGTAAAAGGATCATTACCATAGAAGGCCGATTGTTTTCTATGATAAAACTGATTATCCTATGAAGCTTTGATTGCTCCAATCAACTTCCAAGGCTATCCAGGAGGATTTGTTCAGATTATTTCAGAAACGGTATATCATCAAAAATATCCCAGAAGGCATTATTTCATAACGACTCTCCTATCCATCTAGCCTCAATGGATTTGCTCGTTATTATTCCGAGGTTGAAGCTGAAGAGACCTGAATAGGGTGGCATATCAGCAGCAGCAGATGTCCGCTCGCTCATCAACTTCTCAAACCAAATTACTGTGGAAGCTTTACAAAATACAAACCGGTACATTTATTCAATGGATCAAAGGTTACTCATGCCACGCCGTATTCCACCTGAATTATTGTAATTCTTTATAGATTTCTGTAAACGTTTTGCAGCGGAGTAGGTCAGCTACTTTTAATTTGACGATGAAAACGCAATTATTGCAGTATTCAGCTATAAAATTGTTAGCGTGGTGATTACCCAATGACCAAGAATGATCGTGAGTGCATCGAATGAGGGTATTAATAAATTTGGAGAGAGAGGGAGAGTGTGTGTGTAAGAGAGAGAGAGAGAGAGAGAGAGAGAGTGAATGAGAAAGAAGTGAATGAGTGTTGAATGAAGAACGGTGAGAAACATGGGAGTGGATGGAGAAAAAAATTTTATTAATATAATAAGCAGTACATGTTTATGTTGTAATCTATATTATATAAAAGCGAAATGGCACTCACTCACTGACTGACTGACTGACTCACTCACTCGCAGAACTAAAAATCTACCGGACCAAAACGTTCAAATTTGGTAGGTATGTTTAGTTGGCACTTTGGAGGCGCACTAAGAAATCTTTTGGCGATATTTTAACTCTAAGGGTGGTTTTTAAGGGTTTGAAGTTCGTCTTTTAGCATGTATATTCTTCTTATTCCAATATCTTAAATTATAATTGAAATGTCCATACCATATGTTAATATAGAACTATAATCTAGAGAGAGTACCTCTTCGAAACAGTTGTTCTGGTAAGAAATAAAAAATTTTGTTCAGGTTGGCATTAAGTTGAGTTGACTTGGTAGGTTGGCACCAAGTTGAAGATTGAAATGCATTTATCCAGGACCTCCTAAATACCAATTTATCCAGTACCTCCTAAATACCTATTTAGGAGGTCTTGATTTATCGCGGAAAATTGATTGGGTACTGCTACTTCAATCAGAGCTATTCCTGGGAATATTATATTACTAGCCGTCAGGCTCGCTTCGATCGCCATATCCTTTAGCCAGAACGTTTAGTCTGGACCCCCGACTGGATCGTCCTAACATATGATAAAAATATTACATAACATTTGAAATTTGGTAGGTGTGTTCAGTTGGCCCTTTAGAGGCGCAATAATAACGGAATTAGAAAAATTTCCAAAAATATGCCCAAAATCTGCGTTTTTTAGCGTTTTCTCAGCTTTATCAAGAACAAATAAACAGAAAATGTTCAAATTCACTAGAGGAGCTCAGCTGGGGTGCAATAATGTTGTGTTAGAAGGAATTTGAAATAACGCCAAAGATACGTCCAAAATTAGCGTCTTCTCAGCTTTTCAGCGTTTCCTCACCTTTTTCAATAATTGATGGAAATATATTTAAAAAAAATTCAGTACACAGGTTTAGCTGAGGTGGAAGAATATTGTTCGCCAAAGATACGCCGATATAGTAACAGGTTTTTTTCGAGATCAAATTGACATAATACGTTCAAATTCGGTGCAGAGGTTCCGCTGAGGTCTACATGCAGGCGAGCGAAGCGAGCCCGCTGATCTCATTTTTGGACGATCCAGTCGGGGGTCCAGAAGCCCCCTAGCTAGACGGATATGGCGAGCGAAGCGAGCCTGACGGCTAGTCTTCTATATAAATAAAAATCGAGCCTCAAAATTTGACCTTCAATAACTTTTTTATGTGTGCACCGAATTTGATTATTTTTTCAGTTGTGTTTGTTATGTTCAGTACCAGGTTTATGGCCTATCAAATTTATGATCCGACTTCAGGACTCTTTCCTACGGTCCTCCAAAGTTTACATGTAATCCTTATGGGAGAAGTTTTGTGAGCTGACCGTACACAGAAATAAAAATCAGCTGTTATAATCATTGCGTCATCCAACAGCCGTCGGTAGATCTGTTTTTTTTCTTTCTACTGATTTAAATTTTTATTTTCTTTCAATTCACAAAATTTTAATTCTAATAATAATGTCGCGGTACGAACGACGTCCAAACTTGGTTCATAGAACTCGAAATGCTGTAAATTTAGAATATGCACGGGAAAATACAAGGAGATATACCATTCAATTTCCCTGCAAGCCGTTGCATTCAACTATATCTAAAAATACAAACTGCTGCACACAGGAAGTCCATATTGAGATATATATGTAAATATTGATTGTTGGATAATTTTCATAAAAATATAGTGCATCATATTAAGCTAAGGCTAAGCACACCTGAGGAGGCGCGGCTTGGTGATACAAAATGTTGATCTTACGGAGATTGCCTTATCACACCGTTCCACGCCATGCCCGATTCAGTGTGTGTGAGTTCTTCCATTCAAACCAATAAGCAAGAAGCACCTGGATGCAAAATGCCGCATCGCGCCTCCTGAGGTGTGCAAAAGTTTGTCATGAGATGCATGTACCAACTATTTGTCGGTACGAAGTTCGCCGGGTAAGCTAGTGTATGATAAAATGAAATGTGTGACATCATATCAACAATGTTTCGACCCAATGAATGGACTACAAAAAATGAGAAACCTGCTCAGTCCTCACTGAGCTATCAGAGTTAATACAATACGGTATGTTGAGCCTACCATAGCAAATACTGATGCATTGACACTTGACACACACACTCTCACTCTCTATGGTTGTGTGGAATAGAGGATCTTAGGTCCTAACACCTCTCTTAACAATTATAATTCATTATTCGATCCAATTATCATTTTCGATAGAAGTTAGTAATGTAATGTTACCCATTAAATGGCGTTTATAAAAAAATCTGGTGTGGCGCACTCACACAACTTTCCTTGCCGTTATGAAAATTGATCACTGACGCTAGTGTACACGCGCATCTCAAGTCTACTATTCAAGATCTGAACCAGCTGGTGACAGGACAATAACGCTGGATACACACGAGATCTGCTATCTCTTCATAGTGAATGATTTAATAGAATCAACAGTTGCCAACAGTTTGCAATTGAATAATCACATTTTCACAAATTTCAACTTATTTCAATAATTTTGGGTGAAAATGTAACTGGACATTAATTGTAGAGACTTTCATGCTCAATCTTTCTCACTTGAAATTCTTTGTTCAAATTGTATCTGAAGCCTGATAATTGAGAATCCAAAATCAAACTTTGCATAGATGGGGCGGAGCTCCTGAAACTTTTACAGATATGGGACTCATGGCAGTTGATAAAGCTCAACAATGACTATTTTAGGTATGAATTTGGTCAAAATCATTGGAGCCGTTTCCAAGAAAATCGCAAAAAACCCTGTTCTTGACAACATTTTCGCTATTTTAGCCGCCATATTGAATTGCATATGATCGAAATCGTTCGTGTCGGATCCTTATATTGTAAGGACTTCAAGTCCCAAATTTCAAATCATTCAGTTAATTGTTAGATGAGATATCGTGTACACACACACACACCACACACCACACACCACACACACACACACACACACTGTGAAGTTGTGAATTGTAATTCCTTCACAGATGATACGATGTTTTTCTGATATTTATAAGAGCAGTCTCTAAATTCCCTCTTTTGCGAATAAATTCACAAAAAATTAAGGCCGTCCGGCTCGCAAAATTACTGGGTTCAAACCTCAGCTCTAGCTCAGTGGTAGATACATGAATTTTACAAATACAAATAATCACCATAAGGTTCAATGACCGTGATTGATAATTCTTACCGCTGCTTCTATGAAGTTCTTGAGAATACCAGTGAGAAAATTAAAAGAATATTTGATGACTGATTATCAGTAACCATGTACCACTAGAGAATGATAAGGACCAACTATAGTTGTTTCTAGTTGATTCTTAAAACGCTCGTCGTGAATACAGTATTCACCAATATACCCTTCCAAAATTCCTTAGAACTTACAACGCCAGTTCTTGAAGCTCTCTGGATCCTTATATGATAACTGGAACCTTATTAATATAATTTTTTATACTTGTTCTGGCAGATAAATGAATATCATCAAAGGATGATAAATATTGAGTGCTCTGAATAAGATTAATATTACTTGATTCAAAATTTTAAGTGCTGCTAAATATTTGTTGGTATTAAAACAGCTCAAACTGTATATCACGAGATGAGTTAGGATATAATAAAAATTCTATGAGTTTGTATGCTGACAAAACACAAATATATTCCCATAAAAAATTGTGCATAAAATATTCGATATATCTATAATTTACTTAATAATGTTTTCTAAAATCTGAATAATTATCACAGGCTTTGCTAATATTCACAATAGTGAGTTTCAAATTCATAAATATATTATATTTAATACTGATACTTAGACTTCCAATCAATACAAAATTCTGCAAACAAAAACCTGTTCGGTCTATAAGTTTGATATGATATACTTTGTTCAATTAACAAAATTATAATTAATAAATTAATATTCAAACATGAGATCTCAGGGATTTATATGAATTCGGGCTGTGCATGGAAGTAAGCTTCCTACATATATTAAATAAATTTATAAAATGTTCTTATGAACTATGTGATATTTTCAACACGTGGTGACTTTTTATTTAATTCAAGTTATTTTGAATAGCGCTTTTTTATTAATCCCCCACTGTACGTAGAAAACTAAACGAGCTCGTTTGACTTATCACTCACTGAACTGAAGTTCTTGACGGTCTCGTGGATTGAATTAATTATTTCCAATAATTAATTAGGTAGGCTCCTTTTCGTCTCTGCTGGGCTAGCGCGTGATCCAGATTCTTATAAGTTTCTTTCCAAATTAAGATATATTTATGGGAATAGTTACAAATTACGAACTCTTTGACAGCACTGAGTTCACAGATAATTTGACATTTAATACAAATACTTCACATTAAAAAAGGGTTTGGCTTAATAGTTTTAAAATTTTAAAAAGAGGAAGAAAGAACCCTAAACTCTGTGCATCCTCTCAGGTCAAGATCTTAAGCCAGAAGAAGGAGGTTTTCAGAAAAATTTGTCTCTTCCACGAATAATTCTGTAAGCTACTCTCTGATTGGCCTTCATTTAATAAACTCAATACAATTGGTTGCCTTGGGAATCAGGGCTTCCTCGACTTTATAATAGAAAAAATTAAATAAAAAAGTTTTTATACAAATATATGGAGTGTTTATCTTAAATTGATTTCATAAATAAATCATAACATGCGATTTTAATACATTTAGTTTTTATATGAGTTTTGTATACTCTTGATTTATCATGCTTTTTTAGATTATAATAATATTTATACAGAAATAATGGGTTGTTCGTATTTCTACACATCGACTTCCTTTAGTATAATATATATCCTTTTATGTAATTTTATATTTCAACCTGTTATACTGGTTGATCGAATAATCAGCTGATTCGTTCAGCATTGATTCTAATATTATCGATTTATTCAAGATCGACTAATTCTTTTCAAAATGTAAACAAATAATTCTAACCTCAATGTTCATGCACTTTTATTTTTATAATCCGCCAATAATAAGTAAGCCGCTTTATAATTTTTTGATCTTACCAATGGGTTCTCATAGTTATTAAATCACAATTATACATGTTTTCTTATCGTTTTTGATAATGCTATTACTCCTAATCGCTAATAATACTTGATTTAAGTTGATTTATCCTTTGACTAGGTCTAACCTTCTTTCCAATTTTATAATTCTATTACATTTCATTGGTTCATTTTAAAATATTTGGTGGTATTAAATTACCACGTGACAAACAACACACACCCACACACCACACACACAGACGCACACCACACATAACCACCAATACCCAAAAACCACTTTTTTGCTCAGGGGACCTTGAAGTATAGAAATTTAGAAATTTGAGTACTTAATTTTTTTCGGAAAGCAATACTTTCCTTACCTATGGTAACAGGGCAAGGAAAGTGAGAATTTTGGATTCAATATTCATCTTTTAATGCAGCTTTTTGTCGTCCAGCATGTTGTGTGTGAACGGCGTGATTTTATCTAACACGTCACAATCGGCGATGCGCTCGAAGGATTGTTGCACCGGTATTAGTCAATCCACTCTGCCTTCTACAGGTCCACGTTACAATGGCAGTATTTGATTGGCATTGGTGTTGCTATCCTTGTCTATCATTCGACAAAGCAGATAGCGCTATTTCTTCCCACCTCCACGAAGCTCTCAGATCGTTAACAACCTAGAAATATAAACAAAATATTCAATCTCGATTATGAGAATTTGTTATTAAATCATTGAAATAGTTATTTGTGCAACTAGTGCGCAAAGTGACAGTTTGCTGCACCGAAAGAAACGTTTACGCCCGAGCCGTAGGCTTCACATTAATTTTTCCTACAGTTACCATTGAATATGAAAAAGTGGGTAATTATGGGTTAAATTGCCTGAAATCTATCAATGTTTTTCTGTGTAATTTTTTTATTGATAAAAACCTTATCCTAAATCCTAAAGTCCTCGTTGTCCTTGGTTATAATATATAATGAATAATAATTAGCGCGTTGTGCTTCGTTGCTCACTATAGCAGCCACAGCAGTCACTGTTACCAACTTCATTTTGATTTTGCTGCACTGTTGCTCCATATAACCTACTAAGTATTTTGCGTTGCCATGTTGCAAATCTGGAGTGCAGAAAAATTTTTCCCGCACTAGAGAGGAAAGTGATTCTTTGCGTTCTGTAATCAGTGCAGCAATGGCCACTTTTCAACGTAACTGTAGGAAAAATATATTTTTACCTACAGCTTTTCCATAGAGGAAGTTTACTTTCTTGAAACGTTTCGGAGTATACAGGTGAAAATTAAATACAGAAGAAGAAGAGGAAGAAGAAGAAGATGGGAGGAGGGAGGAGTAGAAAAGGAAGAAGAAGGAGAGGGTGGAGAAGGAGGAGTTGAAGAAGAAGGAAAGGAAGAAGAAGGTCTACTGTTGGTAGAACTACTAATTGTTTCTTTCTCACTCTTCTTCCCCTTCTTCATCACCTTTTTCTTCTCCTTCCTCTCTTTCTTCTCAACTATAGTGAGGTCCATGTTATAATGGCAGTAGATAAAGATAGGAGAATAGCGATGTTGATTCTCTGCATTAATTAATTATATTTCTACACTGTCAAAAACAAAGTTGGCATTGTTGTGGACCTAGAAAAGGATAGTACCACCACAAAACTCGCACCCGATTGCACAAAAGTCTGTTAACTTTTGATAATTATTATTAATGAAATCTTAATCCTTCAATTTCTCCTATAGTGATGCTCTCAATTTCCTATAGAGGATAACTTACAATACCTGTTGAAATTATTTGTTTCAAGTTTGTGCAATAGATCTCCAGTTGAGAATCAATACTTGCACCCAGTTGCACAAAAGTCTGTTAACTTTCAGTAATTATTATTAAACAAAAATCCAAATTAAATGCTGTAAACCACACCGAAGATTCATTTTATACGAAACTATAGCGACCAGCCAGTCTACAGATGGAAATTAACGAGAAATTGCATTTATTCAAATGTTAATTTATGAATAATAATTATTAAACGTTTAATAATTTTTTTGTGGATGAATAGTCTACAATTTCTCATTAGTTTCCATCTGTAGATTAACTTCCAATCCCGACTAAAGAAGAAGAAGAAGAAGAATCGGTTATATTAAACAAGAATAAATTAACGGTTAATGTCACATCAGATACACCGGTATCAGCTATCCTGTAAGGAAGGTAGTGACAAGGCAGAGGATCGGCAACGTTGCTCGCCTATCTTCCTCCACTGCCATTATAACGTGGACCTCACTGTAGATCAGTTGTCTGCTTGATAATTCAATGTCCATTGTTGTAATGCAAGCAAGCAGCACTTTATGAGTGCAACTGACGACAACTTAGAGCAAGAGAGAGACAAAATACGAAACAAAATGCATCACTTAACCTGATTTCTCTGCTGGAGCGAGATGGAAACTACAAATTGCGACAAGTTATTAAGAGGAAAGCGTCTATCGACTATTTCCATACGCGTTGAAATTTCCTCTTGCTTAATTGGGGCTTGGAAAAATCACGCGGGACTAAATTTCAAATGAAAGGAAGTAGAGAGATTTGTATTGGAGACTGGAATTGATCAAGAAGAACGATGTTTAAGTCAATGCAATGTTGTTTTGAAGAAATACTGCACAGAGGGTTGGCAATCCAATAGGAAGTTTAAGGGTTCAGTAATCTGGGGCAAAAGCAAAGTTGATCTGTTCTGCATTGGAAATAGAAACAAATTTATTTGCCATGATGTAAATAAAATTACTATAAACATTGTCATTTTTCGACATTTCTCGAAAACGGCTCCAACGAATTTGATCAAATTCATACCTAAAATAGTCATTGATAAGCTCTATCAACTGACACAGGTCTCATATCTAATATTTCAGGAGCTCCGCCCCATCTATGCAAAGTTTGGTTTTAGATTCCCAATTATCAGGCTTCAGATACAATCTAAACAAAAAATTTCGAGTGGAATAGATTGGGCATAAAAATCTCTACAAGTAATGTTCAGTAACATTTTCACCTAAATTTGAAAATAATCTCGAAATTCGAGAAAATGTGATTATTCAATTGCAAACTGTTGATTCTATTCAATTATTCACTATGAAGAGATAGCAAACCTCGTGTGTCTCCAGCGTTATTGTCCTGTCACCAGCTGGCTCAGATCTTGTGGAAAAGATTGAGCATGAAAATCTCTGCAATTAATGTCCAGTAACATTTCCACCTAGAATTGAAAATAAGCTTGAAATCCGTGAAAATGTGATTATTAAATTGCAAATTGTTGGCAACTGTTGGTTCTATTAAATCATTCACTACGAAGAGATAGTAGATATAGTGTGTTTCCAGCGTTATTGTCCTGTCACCAGCTGGCTCAGATCTTTGAATAGTAGACTTGAGATGCGCATGAACACTAGCGTCAGGTGATCAATTTTCATAACGACAAGGAAAGTTGTGTGAGTGCGCCACACCAGATTTTTGATGAATATTGCTACAACACCCTGACATTATCCTATAGTGGAGTCCTCGTTAAAAATGGAAAAATATAGGAGAAGAGCGTTGCATAATCTTTGCCTTTCACAGAGGGTAGCTGATATCTGATTTGATATCAACTATTCATTCTTGTTCAAAATAATCAACTGTGTTTCATTAATCAGGGAAAAATATTTTTCAATGATTGAAAAATAAATTTCTACGATTTAGATTGAATATTCTGTAAATTAATTATATTTATACAGTGTTAAAAGATGATCTGACAACGTTAAGTAGCTAGAGAAGGATAGCACTATCTGCTTTGTTGAGTGACAGACAAGGATAGCAACACCAATGCTAATCAAATATTGCCATTATAGAGTGTACTTCACTATAGCGTAGGCCTACACTTGACCATAAACTTTATACCTTCATCTATTCTTCTAGCAACTAATGCTGAATTATTATATTTAAAACATTCCTTAAGTTAAATGCACTGAGCTAGAATATTAGTTTTCGCCACACTTGGATGTAATGAGCTGGTTTTCGTGCGTCATATGGAGGCCGAAAATGATTGTTTTCGCCCCACTTGGATGTAATGAGCTGGTTTACGTGCGTCATATGGAGGCCGAAAATGATTGTTTTCTGACCAGGCCGGTGAAAGTTTTACGGCCATAGGGCTTTAAAATAACCTTGAAGTCAGCTGATTCTGATTTGATGTGAACGTGTTTACAAAATGGTTTATGAAACGGAATCAGTTTATGCTTCTAGAATTGAATAAGTATTCTGCAATGAGATACTATCATTTATTTGGATGAAAAAATACAGATAAGAAATATTATAAACTATTCAAATTCGATTTTCAGAGTAGGATAGAACTTCTAACCTAAACTTCCGAAGTCGACAACAAGCATTGTTGACGTTGACATTCAGATTGGCAAATTTCATGTGTGCTAAAACAGCTGACAAAAAAACTTTTCATTATTTGTGTTTATTATTCAGAATCAAAACATTTATAATAATATCATCTTATTGTCATTTGGAAGAATAAAAATCATAAACTCAACCTCTTAATAATTGAACTAATATTTTAGGTTATTTAGACAATCAGAATAAAAATCTGGACAATTTCCTGATATTCAGATTACCTTAGATTTGCTAGAGCTATGACCTTCCTGTTTTGCTTTTGGAAGCGCCTAATAAACAATTATTCTCATATTATTTTATATTGTTTATTTTTCTGTGTAGCGAAAAATAACGTTCTCACCATGGGCAAAAATGTTTTTCCGGCTCTCAATCTTTTCTAGTCCTCGGCCTACGGCCTCGGACTTGAAACCCGATTTCGAGCCGGAAAAGTCTCATTTTCGGCCCTAGGTGCGGAATATACTATTTCTGGAGAGTTATGATTCACAAGAAAAATTTCAAGTTCAAGGTCGGTATGAACTGAAAAATTCAGAATATTGGCGATTAGTTGAAGGGGGACAGGAAAAGTTGACCTTGAAATGTTTAGCCCATAAATCTAGCCGTATCAAATCGATTAACCTTAGCCTCATGAATGCACTCAAAGCTTTCCTCTGCCAATTTTGTTTGATGAGGTCTTTCAATGGAATGACAATATTTGATACATTCGACAATGATATCTGGGAGTTGTTTAATGAGTTCAGCTGTTTTAGAACATTTCCAAGGAGACCAGCATAAGGTGAAAATTTTCAATGTCAATTATTCATATATATTTCGCTTGTCTACGAGCTGTTTTCGAAGAATATACCCTTATTGAATATCAGAATGATTGATTCAATAATTTAAATATTACTTCAAGACATCATTTTTAAAACAGAGAGATCTCTCTTTGCTCATTTTGTCTGTTCTCTTCGTTGAAAAAAATTCCAATTTACTTCTTCCTATATTTTCCTAATTGGGCTAAAAATTGATATTTTTCCTACATACCATGTAACACACAGTATGTCGCATCTCCTTCTACACATGTAATTAATATTTCGTTGAAGATGATTTTGAACTATCTATAATCACAGAGTCACATGCTATATTTTCTATAGCATAAGAAGGTATCCCTTGGTATAGGTCGTTTATGTTCCGAATTTCAAGTCGACTTTTTGTTAACTCAAGCCCGATTACTGTTGACTATTGTCAATTATTATAGTGTATTATTCTTATAATATAGTCTAATATAGTCTATTAATCTATTATCTAGTCTATTATTATAGGCCGGATGAAAGTGTGAGAATGGCACAATATGAGAGCCTACCAGCGCCAAAAAAGCTTCTCACGAAAAAGAACTACAATATTTAATATTTATTTAAAAATAATAGTAAATACATCTGTCATGTATTATATAGAAACGTTCCCAATCATTTAAAACAGTCTGAAAATTACAGTATTAACACCTACAAGCAACATTTGAGTAGATGGTTATTAGAAATTGGCAGGGATGCTGCAGAGCAACTGATTCAATCCGCCTTCTTATTCAGAACTTGGTGAATTTGCCATTTATAATGATTAAGTATAGCCTTTCAGCTACAATTTATATATTTGTCTATATATACTTATTACCAGTATGGAATTTCATTGTGTGCAATTCATATTCTCGATTTGCTGATGAATGTTAGTTGATTCAATTGAAATAGTTTTAATTATATGTACAAAACATGAGAACATAATGTCAATCAACTTGAAAGAACTCACTCTCCACTCACAGACTCAAGTCTTTGTGGAGAGTATTCACTGTTAAAATGTGTTAATGAATTTCATGAATTTGTATTATGTTTTGTGAATAAAAAGCTATCTGATTTGATTTGATTTGATTTGAATTTCAGATTAGAATTCAGCGCCCCAAAATAAACTACATATAAAATTGACAAGAAAAATTCTTTCGGGGCTGAAAATGACCATTTGACTGGCCTACTAGGTCTATGTATTGACATGAGTTAATAGTGAACATAGACACTCTGTTCCATTGGTATCTTCTTATGCTCTCTTTTCTCTATCCACAGTCACTCTCCCAAAATTAATTTTCGATAGATTTCGTCTAGAATGTAATTTTTATCAACAGACTATAATAAGTTATGAGAATGACAGTTGGAGAAATTTGAAAATTTCAAAACTTTCATACACATTTTTATTTTCCTTGCCCTATTACCATAGATAAGGAAAGTATTGCTTTCCGAAAAAAATTAAGGTACCCCAATTTCTAAATTTCTATACGTTTCAAGGTCCCCTGAGTCCAAAAAAGTGGTTTTTGGGTATTGGTCTATATGTGTGTGTGAGTGTATGGGTGTATGTGCGTCTGTGTACACGATATCTCATCTCCCAATTAACGGAATGACTTGAAATTTGGAACTTAAGGTCCTTTCACTATAAGGATCCGACACGAACAATTTCGATTAAATGCAATTCAAGATGGCGGCTAAGATGGCGAAAATGTTGTCAAAAACAGGGTTTTTCGTGATTTTCTCGGAAACGGCTCCAACAATTTTGATCAAATTCATACCTAAAATAGTCATCGATAAGCTCTATCAACTGCCACAAGTACCATATTTGTAAAAATTTCAGGAGCTCCGCCCCATCAATGCAGATAGATTCCCAATTATCAGGCTTCAGATACAATTGAAACAAAAAAAACAAGTGGAGTAGATTGAGCATGAAAATCTCTACAATTAATGTTCAGTAACATTTTCACCTAAAATTGAAAATAAGCTTTAAATTCGAGAAAATGTGATTATTCAATTGCAAATTATTGTTGATTCTATTAAATCATTCACTATGAAGAGATAGCAGACCTCATGTTGTCTCCAGCGTTATTGCCCTGTCACCAGCTGGCTCAAATATTTTAATAGTAGACTTGAGATGCGCGGGAACACTAGCGTCAGTGATCAATTTTCATAACGGCAAGGAAAGTTGTGTGAGTGCGCCACACCAGATTTTTGGAAATAAATAGACTTACACACAAATTCATAGTTTCTATTCACAGAAGGCCTATAAACATTATTGCTGTAGTTAAAAGTACGGGAAGAAGGAAGTTCTATTGACTACTAGTTACTCTATATTCAACCCGTGACAATTCCTACAATATATTGATTCATTCCTAGAGAAAGACAAACAACTAGGAAGACTTCGCTGGAACGGAGTGCTAAATAGCCACATTTAAAAGTCATTCACTCTCGACCGCCAATGAAACAATGTGTCTCTCCTCACTTTCAGAGCATTATGATGAAACAAAACACTTTCACAAAATACTCTGAAGGCGAATGAATACTTCCTGAAACATTACTAGTCCATCAGAGGGGTGAATGAACAGAAACCGGCATTTCCAATTTAAGTCAAATCGCTAAGTATGAACTCTATTATGAACTACTGTATTATTATCATGAAAGACAATAACTGCCATTTTCAGTCAGACAAATCGCGAAGCATATATCCTATACTATTAAACGAGCAACTTCTGTTTATATGTTTAGATGTTTGGATGTTTAGATATTAGATGTTTAGATGTTTAGATGTTTAGATGTTTAGATGTTTATATGTTTATATATTGTTTATATGTTTGTATTTCACCGGATCTCGAAAACGGCTCTAACGATTCTCACGAAATTCAGAACATAGTAGGTTTAAGATTCGATTGCACTAGGTTTTATCCCTGGGAAAACTCGCTGAAGGACATTTAAAGAATAAGTATTATTCATCCTTGGAAAACAGCTGATAATAATTATTTCGTCGTACGTTGATGATGGAAGTGAGTGAGCGAGTCCATGTGTGTGGGACTGTGTCAAAATTATGACTCAGCTGTTGAACTTTTGTAATCATCCAATCAGGTACTTAGTGCCGGTTGCAAAAAGCCGGTTATTTTTCAATCCTGATAAATTCCAGTAGATCCATCTTTTTATCTTTTTGGAATGGTCTTCTCTGATTTGGTTCACGTGAAGTTAATCAGGATCAAAATTTAACCGGCTTTTGTGCAACTGGGCCTTTGTGAGGGACATTTTTGCATTCCTCTGGGAATTAATCTCAATTTACTGTTTAGTTATTAGATGAAAGATTTCTGTATGAATGTTATTAAAATTTCTTCTTTCTTAATAATTTTTTTATGCTTTTGTACTCCAGAGCGAAGCTCGGTCCCCAATATTTTAATTGTGAAGTAGATACTTATCATGAAACACAATATAGTGAGGTCCACGTTATAATGGCAGTGTTTGATTAGCAATGGTCTTGCTATCCTTGTCTATCATTCAACAAAGAGGATAGCACTATCTCTTTCTTTTAACAATACAGAATTAATAATTAACTACCAAAATATTTCATCTTAATTATGAAAATTCAGTGTGAAAAATATAATTTCTTGCTTGATAAAATATAATTGATTATTTTAAACCAGAATGAACAGTTAATATTACATCGATAAACCTGTATCAGCTACCGTCTACAGAAGACCAAGACATTGACAAGACAGAGAGGATCGGCAACGTTTTTCTCCTATCTTTCTCCACTGCCATTATAACGTGGACCTCACTATAGGTGGAAACATTGTTTGAGAGTGTTGAATGATGCATGTACTGTATTCAATAATATACATAGGAGAAGTTATTTTGATTGATTGCATATTATCTATAGAAGGCATTGACAAGACAGAGGATCGGCAACGTTTTTCTCCTATCTTCCTTCTCTGTCATTATAACGTGGACATCACTATAGTAATATCCGTGATTGAAGGAGAGCTTTAAGTCTCAAGTGACTTGGTGCTTTCAAATCAATTCAAGAGAGACATATATGGATGGTGTGAGACATATATATGGAGACATATACATAGACATATATATATGGGTGGATGAGTGAAAGTTTCCATCCGCGAACCAATTATTGTTCAGTGACTGTACATTAAAACTTACGAGTCAAGTTGATTTCTTATTTCTGTCATTGCTGACATTTAAACGTCTTCTATCATGATTTTCGTCCATTGAATCTTCATATAAAAGCTTGAAACTCTTTGATAATTCTTTACTCTTTATTGATTCATGCAATAAGTACATCATCAAAAATGATAGTGAGGGAAAAAATAAGGTAACCTTGTGCTATTCCTCTCCCAATTTAGATAAGATTACACATAGTCCCAAATAGGTTAAGTCTTGTAGTTCTTCACTTCACAGAATACCTGAATATTTTATCTAAATCATGAAAATTTATCATAGAATCATGAAAATATATGTTTTCATGATGAATATCATATATTTGAGGGGTCACCATCATTAACAATAATTGAAAACTAATAAATAAGATCGGATATACCGAAGAACTTGAATCACAGCTACGTTACTATAGATGGCGGTGGATACGGAAAACTGTCAACAATGCAATCCTATCATTTCCACTGACTTATAATGATAGTCTCGTTATAGTTGGGAAGCCTACAACAAGTACAGTTGAATAAATAAACTGAGTAAAAATTTGCATTGTGAGTTATTTATTGCGTTACTTTCACGAAAATCAACCAATGAAAATAATCGGTAAGTCATAATTTTCACAAACATAGATAAGGTGCGTATCCAACGCGCCTCCAACACGCTCCGTGCACGCTCCGCACTCGCTCCACGCACGCCCCGCACACGCTCCGTTACGGGAGATGTTAGCTCTTCTCGCGTTCCACTCTTGCTCCCCGGTCGATCATCAATCGATCTGCTCGAGTGACGTTCGATTGCGGAACAGAGCGAAAGTCTGTACGCACCTTAACATGAAAGTTAACACACATTTAGTTTTACATGAATATTGTTTTACACAAAAGTTGACAACTCTACTATAGTTGACATCGCCCACTGTACTATTTCAAGTATTTATCGGCTAATAAATATTTCTATTCTATTCTTTTGTATTGAAATTGAAATTGCTTTATTGTCTCTTCAAAATAGATACATAATTTACATACACTATATTATTATCGACAATAAAGTTTAATAACAGCCTGCAAAGGAGATCCTGAGTGCAGGTGTGAATCAGGTGTGTATTATATTCTATTCTAACTCAGTGCTTTCGGTAGAGAAAAAAATATTGATGAGTTGCAGTGATGCAACTGTCCTATTATAATCCTTGACCTACGTTCAGCGGGCTATTTTCGTGTTTGCACTCATTTTCAAGACGTCAATAGATTCAATTGCAAGGAAAATTGCACAGTAATCAAACGCCTATTTTCTAAGACATCTATTATTTGATTACGAATATAAATGCAGTGATAATTATTTGATTGATACTTTATCATAATACTCTATTTTTACTTTCCTTGCCCTATTACCATAGGTAAGGAAAGTATTGCTTTCCGAAAAAAAAAACGTTTCAAGGTCCCCTGAGTCCAAAAAAGTGGTTTTTGGGTATTGGTCTGTATGTGTGTGTGAGTGTGTGTGTGTGTGTGTGTGTGTGTGTGTGTGTATGAGTGTATGTGCGTCTGTGTACACGATATCTCATCTCCCAATTAACGGAATGACTTGAAATTTGGAACTTAAGATCCTTTCACTATAAGTATCCGACACGAACAATTTCGATCAAATGCAATTCAAGATGGCGGCTAAAATGGCGAAAATTTGTCAAAAAACAGGTTTTTCGTGATTTTCTCGGAAACGGCTCCAACGATTTTGATCAAATTCATATCTAAAATAGTCATCGATAAGCTCTATCAACTGCCACAAGTCCCATATCTGTTAAAATTTCAGGAGCTTCGCCCCATCAATGCATATAGATTCCCAATTATCAGGCTTCAGATACAATTGAAACAAAGAAAATCAAGTGGAGTAGATTGAGCATAAAAATCTCTACAATTAATGTTCAGTAACATTTTCACCTAAAATTGAAAATAAGCTTTAAATTCGAGAAAATGTGATTATTCAATTGCAAATTAATGTTGATTCTATTAAATCATTCACTATGAAGAGATAGCAGACCTCATGTTTGTCTCCAGCGTTATTGCCCTGTCACCAGCTGGCTCAAATATTTGAATAGTAGACTCTTTGAGATGCGCGGGAACTCTAGCGTCAGGTGATAAATTTTCATAACGGCGAGGAAAGTTGTGTGAATACACACCAGATTTTTCTATTTATATTTTTCTATGATACAAGCTAGCAGCTAAATTTTGATAACCATGCCAGAGTTGATTCACTTTCTCCTTGAGTGAATATTGGATTTACTACCTTGTATTCAAGGAACTGAGTTTAATTTGATTAACTCATAAGATGACATATTGAGCAAGACTTGAGCCACAGATCTGTTTAGTAAGTCGAACGTTCTAATAAAAATTCAAACGTTTCGGATAATCCGTGGATAAAGCAAGCCAGCACTACCGTACACTGAATCTAATTCCATTGCAGCATTTAGAAAACGAATGTAGAAGAACCACTTTCGCTAGCTGTGAGCAGTGCACGATTCTTCGTGAATTAAAGGCCAGCTTGAAACGGTTGTAGTTGTAGATTAAAGTTCAAAGGTGTTCTCCTCCTCCTCCTCCTCCTCACCATCATCATCATCATCATCATCCTCCTGCTCTTTGGATCTAATCTTAGTCACTTACAATGAGCAATTTTCAAAGTGATGTAGGAAGGCCGCAAAAGGTTGTTCTAAACGCATAGTAATTCCTTTCTCCTTTCCTATAGTCAGGTCCACTCCACGTTATAATGTCAGTATTTGATTAACATTGGTAGAGCACAGATGATTGGAGCAAAACAGATAGAGCACTCTCCTTGTCTACCTCCGCAACGTTGCCGGATCGTTTTTCAACAATGTAGAAGTATAAGCCTAATAAATTAACAAAATTTTTGATCTTAATTATGAAAATTGATTTTTCCTCCACCTACTGTCAAAAGTACTTACTTTACTCCCTGAAACATGATACTAAAGTGTCACTTTTTCGCTCTCTGTACTAAAAAAAAGAAAAACTCCCTAGGGTGTAAAAGTGACTCCATTTAAATAACATGGGAAGCATCTCTATTTTAAAAACGTACATTTGGAATAGGTCAGAAGGTCTAAGCTCAGATGGAGAAGCATATAGAGTAGTCATTAAACCAACTAAATTCAATACCTCAACCAGACATTGATCGATATATAAAATTTTGTTTGTATGCTGAAATATTATTACAAACTTCATATCACTATACTAAAAAAAATGTATATATTTTTTTCTTTATTCCATGTTATTCAAAATATCAGCCAACGAATATTACTTATTAACTAATCAAATTTGAAACGGGAACTTCATCATAGCTGTAGTTTTGGCTGTCATTGTTGTTACAACTTTAGCCGACAGATAGTGCTGTCGGAGGAGAACTGTGATTACAAGCCATCTGTTTCTGTTTACTTTTTAGATTATGTTGTAACACATTGTTGTTTGGTCACATACGTTTTTAAAAATTATTTTATTAGCAGTTTTTATAAAATGTAGGTGGAGGAAAAATGTTTGTGTAAATCCGAGTGAAAAATGTTTTTTTCTCCCTCAGGAAAATTGTTGCCCTCGGCTTCGCCTCGGGCTTCAAACTTTTCACTCAGGGAGAAAAAACAGCACTTTTCACTCTAGATATACAAATAACTAATTGAGTCATTGGAAAATATATTCTCTTGACGAATAAAATATGAATGACTAGCAGGTAACCCGTGCTAATCAGGAACTTGACAAACTGAAAACTTGAGGTACTGAAATCCTGAAGAATTCACTGCCTATAACCATCCTCGGTAAATCAAGAATCTATATGCAACATTTCAGTCCAGTAGCTCAGACATGATGATGCGTCATTCGTTAATTTCCTATCCCTATAAGCCAGTTTTCACCTTTATTGTATTAATAGCCGTCAGGCTCGCTTCGCTCGCCATATCTGTCTAGCCAGGGGGCTCCGCCCCCTGGACCCCCGACTGGAACGTCCAAAAATGAGATCATATGTTTGGACAATCCAGTCGGGGTCCAGACTAAACGTCAGGCTAAACAGATATGGCGAGCGAAGCGAGCCTGACGGCTAGTAATATAATATTCCCAGGATTGAAGTAGCAGTGCCCAATCAATTTTTCCGCGATAAATGCATTTAAATCTTCAACTTGGTGCCAACATAACAAAGTCAACTCAACTTAATGCCAATCTGACAAAATTATTAATTTAGTTGCCAGTTAACACTTTTCGAAGAGGCACTCTATCTAGATTATAGTTCTATAGTAACATATGATATGGAAATTTCAATTATAATTAAGAGATTGGGAGAAGAGAATATACATGCTAGAGACGAACTTTAAAACCCTTAAAAACAACCCTTAGAGTTAAAATATTGCCAAAAGCTTTCTTAGTGCGCCTCTAAGGGCCACTGAACATACCTACCAATTTGAACGTTTTTGTTCTGGTAGATTTTTAGTTCTGCGAGTGAGTGAGTGAGGGTGAGTGCCATTTCGCTTTTATATATATAGATAGGAGATTATTTATAACAATAATGCACAGTTTAATTACATCCGATATACTGGTGTCAGCTAAGCGTTTGATTGAAGAACGCAAGTAATATTCAGTATGTGACTCAATTTCATTCCAAAACTAAAGCTGTGTACACATATCCGCGCTTCCAACCCGCACCGAGCACGCTCCGCCCTCGTACCGCCCTCGTACCGCCCTCGTACCGCCCTCGTTCCTCCATCAAACCACAGTCGCTCCACCCACGCACCCATCATGAACGTTACGGAAGATCTTCTCGCGTTCCCCGGTCGAACCACTGTTGCTCACCGGTCGATCATCAATCGCTCTGCTGGAGTGACGTTCGGTTGCGGAGCAGAGCGAAAGTCTGTACGCACCTTATGATCCAAAACTGACTGTATAACTTCATAATTTAGTATTTTCCATAGAATTAGGCCCGGTTGCACAAAAGCCGGTTGAATTTTAACCGTGATTACTTCCACCAGAATCAATCAGAGAAGGGTTTTTGAAAAGACGGCTACTCTGATTCGTTAAAATTCAACCGGCTTTTGTGCAACCGGCACTCAGAAAACCCAGAAAACCGATGCAAATTGAAAGACTATAAAGAACTTTGAAGAACGTTCAAGTCAGCGAGCTCTTCATAATAATTGGAATGCTGGTAATGAACCAAGACTTTGCTCATGTTTTTCCCATAGATATCACAATAATTTATTATTTTCGGCCATCCTTTGTGAGCCGTGACTGCAATTATCACGTCCTTTCCGCTCCAGAGAAAGATAAATTTAAAGATGCCAAGACAAAGTGTGTGAATCGTTCTTCCAAAACCGACCCCCAATAAAATGTTAAACGATTGTATTCGGCTTTGTTAACTAGGCTTGTTGAAAACATAAAGGAAAGGATAGGATTCTCAATTCGCCAATTTCAACTAAATAGCGTCACAACTTCCAAAATTATTTACATTTCTATGAAATGTTTTCATTGTACATATACTTTTTCCGATATTGTTTTCGTGCAATGTACTTTTGAGTATACAAGAAAATATCATGCATTTTTCAACCTAAAGTGAATTATTTTCAACTTAGTGCCGGTTTCCGAGCTCGGGATTTGGCTAAGTTCTAGACTTTAAACAGCTGGAGTCAGAAAATTGGCTTTCCGAAACGGGGCGTAGTCGCAGTCATTGTCATAGTCACGTTTGAATTACCTTTCGAAAAACTAGAAAATTGAACACAAAATAAAATAAAGAGAAAAAAGTGTTAAGTTTCAGCTATTTTGAACTATTTAGGAACGTTTAATTTCGTCAAGAAAATACGCTTCCATTTATTGAAATGAGAAAATCCTATACTATCGAACTGAACAAGCAATTTTTGTTTATATGTTTATATATCTGTATGTGACCGGTTCTCGAAAACGGCTCTAACGATTCTCACGAAATTTGGAACAAAGTAGGTTTATGATATGGAGATTCGATCGCACTAGGTCTCAACCCTGGGATAACTCGGTGAAGGACATTAAAAGGATAAATACGTCCTTGGAAAACAGCTGGAAATTTTGTCGTCTGTCAATACCGTAATACAAGAGAGTGAACGAGTGCATGTGTGGGATCATCCAGCTGATCTCACGAGAGGAAAATTCAGCAAGAAAAACGTATTTTCGTTTATTTCTCTTTTTTAGAAAACATGTTTACTTCAGAAAGTCCAAAATAGTAACGAAATGCTGTTGGTGTAGGATAGTACATAGTATATTAACAAAATTCTAGCAAACATAGTATATCATTCTAAAATCGAATTCATAGTCTATTCATTTGTAATTGATGGTGTGTTTGTTTTTTGAAGTGTGAATAACTTGTTATTTTGATGAGTGATAGTAGCTTAACCTGGATTTTGATTTGGACTGTGTAGTATACATTTGGGAAGGGACAGTTTTGGGCATAAGCCGGTTGTGCCTCCTCATATAGCTGTAAAAATAATTGTACGACTGAGGAAATGAATAAATAAATATAAACTATGAATTCAATCTTTCGTTACAAATGTTCTATGCTTTTACACTCCAGAGCAAAGCTCGGTCCCCCGATATTAAAGATTATCATAAAAACTGCGACTAGCGACTACGCCCCGTTTCGGAAAGTCAATTTTCTGACTCCAGCTGTTCAAAGTCTCGAACTTGGCTAAATGCCAAGCTCGGAAACCGGCCCTAAATGTCACAAGAACCAATCAGAGATGCCTTCTTTTCGAAGAAACCTTCTCTGATTGGTTATTTTGGCATTTGATCGTGTACAGTCATTGTTCATGACTTCAATTTACTTTTATTGAATACACAAGAAAATAATCCATTTCCTACAGGTACCTTGGAAAGTGAGCATTCCTGCACTGATTACAGAACGCAAAGAATCACTTTTCCGCTCTAGTGCGCAAAGTATTACTTTGCGCACTCTTAATACTAAGCGCGTTGCACAGCAGCCGGTTAAATTTTTAGAGATTAAGATTTATTCAAATTTTCAAATTAATTGGATTAATTTAATTTTTAATTTGAATGAATTATCGATTATTAATTTTCAATTGGATTATCAAGTTTAAAATAAATTATAATTGTTATTAATTTATACAGACAAACATTTGATGGATTTTAGCCATCATTTTACCCATCATCAACCACTTCTCATATTCAATGGTAACTGTAGGAAAAATTTAATGTGAAATACGTGCGCAAAGTTCGTTTGCTGCACTCAAGAAACCATTCCGCCCTCGCCTACGGCTCGGGCGTAAACGTTTCTTTCGGTGCAGCAAACTGTCACTTTGCGCACTAGTTGCACAAATAACTATTTTCAACCTAAAATTCATTATTTTAAGATGCTACAGCCACTGAGTAATTAATGACTCTTCTGTGCTACAGTTTATCAATAATTATTTGTCACAGTGATGCTATCCTTGTCAATCATTCGGCAAAGCAGATAGCGCTATCCTTTTATATCTCCGCGACGTTGTCGGATCGTTTTTCAATAATGTAGAAACAAAATTGATAAACAGCATATTTTATCTCAATTATAAAAATATAGTATTCAAACATTGGAAAATATATTTACTTGTCGAATGAAATAAAACGGTTTTTTTTTCTGAACAAGAATGAACAGTTATTATCACATCAGATATACCGGTATCAGCTATCCCCTCTGTGGGAGGCAGTGGCAAGGAGAAGAATCGGCTATACTGTTCCTCCAATGTCGGTCTTACTCTGGTAGTGTTTTGGATATTAGAACAGTCACAAACAAACACGATATTTGGAAAGAGAAACAGGCAATTGCCCAAAACTTCTTCAATTCCTTGATTTTGGCACATAAATAGTCCAAAGTGAGGTTAAGTTTAAAATTTCTGTTTTCACCAAAGATTAACAATCAGAGAATACGTATTCGAGATATGACTGATGAATTTTGAATTTCGAAGGGTTGATAAGAGCCGGAAATAACACAAAACAATCCGAAAGTTTCAATAATATTATATCCTTTTCAGAGAGTCGACAATTATTTCTTGAAACACCGGCGATTCATGTACTTACACCACAATATAATATCATCCTCATTCTAATTGCATTCAATCTTCTTCATTCTGATCAATGAATTTATCATACTTTGTGAAATTCATTGAATAATTTGTCATACTGTCATTTAATGTTAATTAGTGTACAAGCCAGAATATATTGCAACAAAAATGATTATAGAACTCTAATTTAATCGAATATCTGCCATTATAACGTGGACCTCACTATAGTAATTATGATATTCCTTTCTCCTTTCCTTTGCAAGGTGTTCTTCATCTTGCACTTCGGGGGCTCAGCTGTTCAGCTGAAGAAGAAGAAGAAGAAGAAGAAGATGAAGAAGAAGAGAAGAAGAAGAAGAAGAAGAAGAAGAAGAAGAAGAAGAAAGAAGAAGAAGAAAGAAGAAGAAGAGAGAAGAAGAAGAAGAAGAAGAAGAAGAAGAAGAGAAGAAGAAGAAGAGAAGAAGAAGAGAAGAAGAGAAGAAGAAGAAGAAGAAGAAGAAGAAGAAGGAAGAAGAGAAGAAGAAGAAGAAGAAGAAGAAGAAGAAGAAGAAGAAGAAGAAGAAGAAGAAGAAAGAAGAAGAAGAAGAAGAAGAAGAAGAAGAAGAAGAAGAAGAGAAGAAGAAGAAGAAGAAGAAGAAGAAGAAGAAGAAGAAGATGGTGGAGAAGAAGGAGGAGGAGGCGCGGGAGGACGAGGTCGAGGAAGAGGAAAGCAGGTGTGGGTGTTGGAGTAAAAGAAGAAGAAGAAGAAGAAGGAGAAGTTGAAGGTGGAAGAGTAAGTAGAAGGAGAAGATGGAGTGTAGAAGAAGAAGATGATGAAGAAGAAGGAGAAGGAGTAGGAGGAGGAGGAGGAGGAGGAGGGGAACGGATGTATCAGAAGTAGTGGTATCCTCGACGCAGGAAGAACTTGGCTAGTACGCTTCTATCACCTGGTATATCAAGTGCTCGCTAGTAACGAAGCGGCTTATTCAACGGTCTCAAGATACTGCAGTCAACACGGTCTGAATTTCGATTTGTTACTGTGTTCCCCATCGTTTAAAAGTGACTAATGTGTTGATAATATTAACTAGAAATTGGTACAATACGTAAAAACTTGACAATAATATTCACACATAATTCTAGGCTACCAAAATAATAATGTTTGTTTAAAAGGTCAGTTGACAATTTAACTAAAAATCTTGGCAAAACGTCATAGCTTGACAGTAATTTACAAATTGTTTACCTACCACATTGTTTCATCTGTTGACAATTTAACTAAAAAAACTTACATCAAAACTTGACAGTAATTGACAAATTTTTCACCTACCACATTGTCTCACCTGTTGACAATTTAACTAAAAATCTTACATCAAAACTTGACAGTAATTCACAAATTGTTCACCTACCACATTGTTTCACCTTTTGACAATTTCATTTAAAATCTTAACAAAACGTCATAACTTGACAGTAATTCACAAATTGTTTACCTACCACATTGTCTCACCTGTAGACAATTTAATTGAAAATCTCAACAATACATCAAAACTTGACAGTAATATTCACAAACTGTTTACCTATCACATTGTTTCACCTGTTGACAATTTAATAAAAAATCTTTAAAAAATTGACAGTAATTCACAAGTTGTTTACCTACCAAATACTGATGGAAATCACTGAGATATTGCAATTATTCAGATGCTAATGAATTAATCATTATTATTGAACGAAAATCCATCTAGCTGTTTACCCTGTTGTCAATATTTGCAGTAGCAGAAGTCTTCGGGGTGATTTACAGTATTTAATTTGGATTTTCGTTTAATAATAATTAATAACTACCAAATAGTGTTTGTTCAAAAGTAATATAGTTAAAAATTGTAACAACGCATCAAATTTGACAATACATCACAAATAATTGTTCACTTACCAAAAAATAAAATACTTACAAATTTACTTTCATTAAAATTTGGAACAGTACTTGACAATAATCCACAGGTTGTTTATCAACTGTTAAGGACTGGTTAAATACTGGTGTTTTTTAGTGGTGAAATTGACGAGACTAGAAAACCCCCAAGTCTTTAAATTGGAACTAACAGTGTGATTGTGTTTTGTGCGTTTTTCGGAAGAGTGGTGTATCCAGTTAGAGGTTTTTGTGAGGATCTTTCAATAACTCTTGGAAACAGCATGTCCAGATGTTCTTTTAAGGAATAATTTGAGGTAATTTCAATTTTTATCAACTACGTACAAATGTCGTTAAAACTGACAAAATAGATCTACAGGCTCTAAATTCATGTTGTACTGATACCATAGAGGAAATAGAGCATAAGAAGATATCCCATGGTATGGGCCGTTTATGTTCCAAATTTCAAGCCGATTTTTTGTCAACTCTAGCCGATTACTGTCGATTAATGTCTTTTATTCATTTATGCAATAAGCAGATTATCGGATCGATATTATACTTTCTATTATTAGTGTTTTATTGGGATGAGACTGTAAGAACGGTACAGTATGAGAGACAACCAGCGTCACATGGCTTCACGAAAAAGAACTACTAGGACTAGAGGCTTGAGTTGTAAGTGAAATTTGGAACATAAACGCCTTATACCATGGGATATCTTCTCATATTAATTTTCTCTATGCTAATACCAATGGCATTGCAGCATCTATAGTGAGGTCCACGTTATAATGGTAGTGGAGAAAAACGTTGCCAAACCTCTGTCTTGTCGATACCTTCTATAGACGGTACAGATGCAGGTTCATTGATGTAATATTAACTGTTCATTCTCGTTTAAAAATAATCAATTATATTTTATTGAGCAAAGAAATAATATTTTCTCAATAATTTCATAATGAATTTACATAATAATTAAGATGAAATATTTTGTTGAACAACTATTAATTCTACGTTGTTCAAAGACGATCTGGCAACAGGGCAAAGCGAGAAAGAGATAGCAGTAAAGATTCTAGCAGTGTAGTGGAGGTGTTTAGACTTCAGAAGTGGGCATTGAGGGGGATGATAGGGGAGTCAATCCGAACTAGTTGTAGGCCCTATTTCAAAAAACTTGGAATTCTCCCACTTCCTAGCCTATATATTCTGGAAATAGGGATGTCAATCCCGGGACTGATTTCCAATCCCGGTATTTCGGGATTATCCAATATCAATCAATGCAAAAATCAGTTTAATGCATTTTTAACCAATTGTTCCTCCTCAATTACATGTTCAGTAACAGTGTGTGGAGATGAAAAAGGGCCCATTAAAGAGGGAGAGGCTATTATTAAAATAAAAAAATATACTTGGGAATAATATTAAAATTGAACATTCTATTTCTATGAATTTTTTTAAGATTATAGGAGTAACTGTTTTATTTGATGTCCCACCTTAAATTAGCTGTATCCTAGATGATAGTGAGAACTGAGGAGAGCAAGATAACTCATCAGAGTCTTTTTTATGTAGACAAAAGCATTTCTATCCTACATCAGGACGGGATAGAGCTCACACTTTAATTACGTCAAATACTGTAAAGTGAATTAATATCACTCGAATTAATAATATTAATAATAAAATAGAATACTTTTTGTAAGACCGTAACGCCATACCGACCAGACAACGCGAAAGCTGAACCACTACACTACTAAATGAAATTTCGTAGAGCAAGAGGAGAGAAGAAAGAGAAGAAAGAGGAAAGAGAAGAGGAGAGGAATAATAAGACAGAGAGTGAATCGTTAGTGCTTTTTTATTTCTGATTTCTGAAGTCTTTTCAAAGTTCGGAATGCATTTCAAGGAAATGCCATCAGCACTTTTGCAAATATTGCGCCGTCTAGACTGGTAATTGTGGTGCTGTGTAAACAGAAACAAACGTAGAGGCATAACAACCAATCAACAACCATTCTGCCAATTATGCGAACTAATAATGCGAATTCTATTAAAGCCAGTAAAGAGTAGGCTATACTATACAATCATTATTATGTATATGCAACTGTAGACTGTCCCTGTAAAATAAATTAGTCAAACACTTAGAACAATAAATTAGTTATAGAAACTCATATTCTCCACCATAAATAAATTCCATATTGAATTGTTTTTGGAAAAATATGATTCACAATTTCAGGTTTTCAATCCCGAAAATCCCGGGATTGACGCTGAAAAATTCCGGGATTGTTAGGTATCAAAAATGGACCGGGATCCCGGGATTCGGGATCCCGTGATCCCGGGATTGACATCCCTATCTGGAAACAATCTGCTTTTTTAAAAAACACATAAATGAATTTAATACAGGAGAAACATTTCACCAATATTCGACCAGATACAGGAATAATTTGAGAGATGATGCACACCGTAGTACTATGTATGAGCGAGGGGTAAGGAGTTCAGGTATCCGGATGTACAACTTATTGCCATCTCACATAAAAGAAAAGTCAGGTAAAGCTTTCAGATTTTTATTGAAAAAAGAGCTGCTATCCATATGTGCCTACTCAGTGAAGGAATATAAAGATTTTTACAAACCTCAAGATGGAGGTTTGAGAAGATAGAAAACATGTTACTGTTTGATTAATGACAAATTGTCATATCCTTTTACCCCTTTTACAGGTGGTCAGTGGATGAATAATAATAATAATAATAATGATAATAATAATAATAATAATAATAATAATAATAATATAATAATAATAATAATAATAATAATAATAATAATAATATATAATAATAATAATAATAATAATAATAATAATAATAATAATAATAATAATAATAATAATAATAATAATAATAATAATAATAATAATAATAGATAGCGCTATCCGATTTGTTGAATGAAAGACAAGGATTGCATTACCATTGTTAATCAAACACTGTCATTATAACGTGGACCTCACTATAGCACAGTATAAAAGATATCTCCAGAGAACTAGACATAATATTACAAATCTGTATCCAAAAAAATAGAGATAAAATACGCAACATATCAATCACGACATTTATAGTGTTCTTCCTAATTAACAGAGAGATTCTACTGTATGGTTGATTACTTCCTTGATAATTTCTTAATGAACTCGGAAGTTGGTGTTGAAGATTATGTGATAATTATATTCTGGAAAATAGTAAGAGATTTGGAGGAAATCCTTATAGGGATTAACCAATTACGGTAACAGAACCTGGTCAATAATTCCTATTTTTAACAACATTCTTGGAGAGGCGGGAGGATCGATATTAAGGGCTCACACAAATTCTGAGAGAAAGGTACAAAAAAAAATCTGGTGTGGCGCACTCACACAACTTTCCTTGCCGTTATGAAATTGATCACCTTACGCGAGTGTTCCCGCACATACTTGTTTACTATTCAAAGATCTGAGCCAGCTGGTGACAGGACAATAACGCTGGATAAACACGAGATCTGCTATCTCTTCATTGTGAATGATTTTTATAGAATCAACAGTTGCCAACAGTTTGCAATTGAATAATCACATTTTCTTAAATTTCAAGCTTATTTTCAATTTCAGGTGAAAATGTCACTGAACATTAATTGAAGAGATTTTCATGCTCAATCTTTTCCACTCGAAATTTAAATTTTATAATAAAACTTTTCGACTCCGTTTAAATTATATCTGAGACCTGATAATTGGGAATCTAAAATCAAACTTTGCATAGATGTAGCGGAGCTCCTGAATTTTTACAGATATGGGACTTGTGGCAGTTGATATAGCTTATCAATGACTATTTTAGGTATGAATTTGATCAAAATCGTTGGAGCCATTTTCGAGAAAATCGCGAAATGCCCTTTTTTTGACAACATTTTCGCCATTTTAGCCGCCATCTTGAATTGCATTTGATCGAAATTGTTCGTGTCGGATCCTAATATTGTAAGGATCTTAAGTTCCAAATTTCAAGTCATTCGGTTAATTGGGAGATGAGATATCGTGTACACAGACGCACATACACTCATACACTCATACACACACACACACAAACACAGACACACACACACACCACACACACACACACACACCACACACACACACACACACAACACCACACACACACACACACACACACACACCACACACACACACACACACACACACACACACACACACACACACACACACACACACACACACACACCACACACACACACACACACACACACACACACACACACACAACACACACACACACACACACACACACACACACACACACACACACCACACACACACACACACACCACACACACACACACACACACACCACACACACACACACACACATACAGACCAAAAACCACTTTTTTGGACTCAGGGGACCTTGAAACGTATAGAAATTTAGAAATTGGGGTACGTAAATTTTTTCCGGAAAGCAATACTTTCCTTACCTATGGTAATAGGGCAAGGAAAGTAAAAATTATGTTTGAGCTTATACAATAACTAGCCGTCAGGCTCGCTTCGCTCGCCATATCCGTCTAGCCAGGGGGCCCCGCCCCCTGGAGCCCCGACTGGGTCCAAAAATGAGATCAGCGGGCTCGCTTTGCTCGCCTGCATTTTTCATTTGAGCATGCTTCCTTCATTCCATCAGAAAGTCAAAGATCTGAGAAAACGCAGAAAAGCTGAGAAAAACGTTAGAAGAACGCTGATTTTGGGAGTATCTTTGATGAAATATTGAAGTCACACAAAATTTCTAGACCCTAGCTAAACCTCTGTACCAAATTTGAAAATTTTCTGTCTATTACTTGATGAAATAACTGAGAAAACGCAAAAAAAACGCTAACTTTTTGTGTAGTTGAGAAGTTGATATTGTGGTAATTATTCATATTGAATGAAAAACACTAAGAAATTGTCAAAAAACCACTGATTTATTGATAATTAGAAAGACCGGTTTCGGTTATTACACCATTGTCAATCTCTGATAAACAATGGTGTAATAACCGAAACCGGTCTTTCTAATTATCAATAAATCAGTGGTTTTTTTACAATTTCTTAGTGTTTTTCATTAAAAAAAAACGCTAATTTTGGGCGTATCTTTGGCCTTATTTCAAATTCCTTCTAACACAACATTATTACACCCCAGCTGAGCTTTTGTAGTAAATGTGAACATTTTCTGTTCATATGTTCTCGATAAAGCTGAGAAAAAGCAAAAAATCGCTGTAAAAACGCTGATTTTGGGCGTATCTTTGGAATTTTTTTCAAATCCGTTCTAAGTGCGCCTCTAAAGGGCCAACTGAGCATACCTACCAAATTTGAACGTTTTTGGTCCGGTAGATTTTTAGTTCTGCGAGTGAGTGAGTGAGTCAGTCAGTGAGTGAGTGCCATTTCGCTTTTATATTATATAGATTATTATGAGTTACTTATCCTGAACAGGGATATTTGGCCAAAAAGCTTCTTCTCCTAGAAACGTGAAGGTATGTATCCTTTAGCATGATAAAATTTCTTGAAATAATTCACTTCCTTCTCCTCCTCATCTCCTCTCTGTCTCTGTCTGTCTGACTGTCTCTCGCCATCTATCTTCCTCTTTCTCTTCTCTCCTCATCCTCCTCCTCCTCCTCCTCCTCCTCATCTCCTCTCTGCCTCTATCTGTCTGTCTTTCTCTCTCTTTAGGGTTTATCTCTCTCAAACTTGTAGGGTTGTGTAGAAGAGAGGACGAGGAGTCTCAACTCCGCCCTAATCATATGCATATAATCAATCAATCTTTCTTCCTCTTCTCTCCTCTTTCTCATCCTCCTCCTCCTCCTCATCTCCTCTCTGCCTCTATCAGTCTGTCTCTTTCTCTCTTCCTCTTCTCTTTCTCCTCCACCTCCTCCTCCTCATATCCAATTTCTGTAAAAATAGACAACAATTTTCATTAAAGTCCAGTAGAACCATCATTGGTTCTTTCGAAATATTCTTTACAGCTCATTTTCCATCTATGATCTATTCTCACTTTACAAGATAATAATTATTGTTAAACAATATTTCCCAATAGCATTTCAACCATTGAAAAGCGAAGGTTCATAGCTTCTAATTACAGTCATTCACCTCAGCCCAGACAATGCTGCTGAGACAATGATCTCAAACGGAAAACAGATAAAAAACTAATCATTCCAATATTTTTAGCCAGCGTTTTCGTGTTCAATAGAGGGTGTAATTGGATTTAATTATTTGAACGAAAATAACGAGTTCTTCTTGCTATTATCTTCTCTATTTTATCTCGCAAGAAGGTAAGTGAGAAAAACTTGTAACATTCACGTTTTACAACTCTCCTTCCATGACGGGATATTACGAGCTTTTCTCACTTATCTTTCTCAAATTTTTCGCAAAAAGATAGGCAGAAAAAACTCGCAATTTCCCGCCAAAGATGGAGAGTTGTAAAACGTGAATGATGGATGCTGGAAAAAGTATAAGTGGAATACTTTATGATAATAATACTGAGGGTGATGCCCACGTAAGCTCTCAGGCTTGTGCGTGAGTAATGAGTGAGAGGGATGATGATGAGAGATGACGACCATTTTTTATAGTGAGGTTCACGTTATAATGGCAGCATTTGATCACCATTAGTGTTGCTATCCTTGTCTATCATTCGACAAAGCAGATAAAACTATCCTTTTCCACATCCACAACGTTGCCAGATCTTTTTCAACGATGTAGAATTGTAATTCATCTACAATAGTTATTTGTATATCTAGAGTGAAAAGTACGACTTTTTCTCCCTGTGAGAAAAAGTTTGAAGCCCGAGGCGAAGCCGAGGGCAGCAATTTTCCTGAGGGAGAAAAAGTATTTTTCGCTCGTGATGTACACAACATTTTTCCTCCATCTACATTTTTTTATAGAAACTGCAAATAAAATCATTCTAATAACTTACGTATTGGTGACAATGATTCCTAACAACATAACCTAAATCTAAAACCTAAAAACCGGTCATCTGATTGGCACTGCCGATTGCGCTATCTATCGGCAAAAGTTGTAACAATTATATCAGCTGAGCAGCTACCAAAAATGGCTGACTCCAGATCACGCGGCTCAGATTTGAATTGCAGTTCAAAAATATTTGTTGGCTGGTATTTTGAATAGAATAAAATATTTTAAAAATTGTATAAATTTTTATCGTCTACTAATATTAAGAATATAATAATTATCATACAAACATACATTTCATGAGTTGATCAAATTTCTGGTTGTGGTATTGAATTCAGTTGACTCAATGACAGACACCTCTATTATGCTTTCTCATCTGAGCTTAGACCTTCTAACCTATTACAATGTAAGTTTCAAAATAGAGATGCTCCCCATGTTATTTAAATGGTGTCACTTTTACTCCCTAGGGAGTTTTTCTGTTTTTTACTACCGAGAGCGAAAAAGTGACACTTTAGTATTATGTTTCAGGGAGTAAAGTAAGTACTTTAGACATTAGGTGGAGGAAAAATATTTTATCTCTATTATGAGAAAGTATTGTTTAATCATTGAAAATTATACATCCTCGACGAATAAAATATAACAATTTATTACATGTCATATCCTCTTAAAAAGGCTAATTATTTTTATTTGTGAGATATAATTATAGCACCCTTTTTCTAATTTTGACAGAAATTATTTCATACCAAATAGCTATCAACTTGTGCAAAATATAAGAGACATAAAAATACCAAAAAAGGGTACTATAAATATATTTTTTATAAATAATAGATTACCTTTAACAAGAATGAACAGTTAATATTACATCAGATACTCAGATATCCCCTACAAAAGGCAGTGGCAAGGCATAGAATCGGCAACGCCGATCTTCTGTCTCCCTCCACTGTCATTATAACGTGAACATCACTATAGAAGTGGTTTCAGAAGCCACTATTTAGAAAGAAGTGGCTACATTTCCAAGGAACATGTGATTTCCACGATTTCTATAACTGAAAAAGCCCATCATATAATATAATACAAAATCACAGCAAAAATAAGTAACCTACATGATGATATCGTACTTTCTCTTCCTTCAGGTGTAAAAAGATGAGAAGCAGTATGGTGTTTCAATTTAGCGTTCATTTCCAAAGGAATCAATTTGTTTTTTGTGGTTGAGACGTGCACAAATTAGCTTGTGACATGACGTTATATTCACGGCTTTTTTGCTGATATTCTGAAATCTTCACTGAGATTCTAGTATACTGCGCATGTACAGGAAAACTGGTCGTATTTGAGAGATTGATAGCTGCTTTTTTCTTACACTACCTGTGCATTTTGGATGCGGTTTTTCTGTCGATTAGATCTCTTCGTCTCTAGAGAGATTTCTCTCCATAATATATGTAGTTCGTATGTATAAGTTACTCCGTGCCTACATTCATGAACCCTATAATTTAATAATATGCTTCCAATTCCTTTAGACACTTTATATGATCGTATTGTAGCATCTATATTCAGCGTCTCATGTTTTCCATTTATTATAGAGATTACATACTCTTGTTATACTATTCAAGGTAATAAATGCTCCTTACTATAATGCAGAAATTTATGCTTGCTTCTTCAATAGTTATTTGTGCAACTAGTGCGCAAAGTGACAGTTTGCTGCACCGAAAGAAACGTTTACGCCCGAGCCGTAGGCGAGGGCGGAATGGTTTCTTGAGTGCAGCAGAGGAACTTTGCGCACGTATTTCACATTAAGTTTTTCCTACAGTTACCATTGAATATGAAAAGTGGGTAATTATGGGTAAAATTGCCTGAAATCCATCAAATGTTTTTCTGTATAATTTTATTATTGTTAAAAACCTTAATCCTAAAATCCTAAAGTCCTCGCTGTCCTTGGTTATAATATATAATAGTAATAATTAGCGCGTTGTGCTTGGTTGCACCTCTGCTCACTATAGCAGCCACAGCAGTCACTGTTACCAACTTCATTTTGATTTTGCTGCACTGTTGCTCCATATAACCTACTAAGTATTTTGCGTTGCCATGTTGCAAATCTGGAGTGCAGAAAAATTTTTCCCGCACTAGAGCGGAAAAGTGATTCTTTGCGTTCTGTAATCAGTGCAGCAATGGCCACTTTTCAACGTAACTGTAGGAAAAGTACTGTACCTTCGAGTTATTGTACCGTTTCCATGGCAGTCAGTGGACGTCTTTATAGAGTCTATAGTCTATAGACTTTCCATTCTGTAACAGATTACAACATACTTATAATCCTAAATATCGGGGACCGAGCTTCGCTCTGGAGTACAAAATCATAAAAAATTTATTACGAAAGAAAAAATTATATTAACATTTATAGTTCATACAGAAATGTTCTATCTTATCACAGTGAATTGAGATTAATTCCCAAAGGAATGCAAGAATTCCCCTCACAAAGGCTCGGTTGTACAAAAAATGGTTAAAATTTAATACTGATTAATTTCACGTGAACCAAATCAGAGAAGACCATTTCAAAAACATGGATCTACTGGAATCAATCAGGATTGAAAATAACCCTGCTTTTTTTGCAACCGGCACTAAGTAACTGATTGAATGATTACAAAAGTTCAACAGCATAATTTTGACACATGAACTCGCTCACTCACTTCCATCATCAACAGACGACGAAATAATTATTATCAGCTGTTTTTCCAAAGATGAATAATACTTATCCTTTAGATGTCCTTCAGCGAGTTTTCTCAGGAATAAAACCTAGTGCAATCGAATTTTTATATTATGAACCTACTATGTTCTGAATTTCGTGAGAATCGTTAGAGCCGTTTTCAAGATCCGGTGAAATACAAGCATCTGAACATCTAAACATCCAAACATCTAAACATATAAACAGAAATTGCTCGTTTAATAGTATAGGATTCACTACGGTACTCAATTTTCTATGTGCTTTGTTTTTATTTGTGTTCTATTCACTGTAGTTTTGAAATTACTAGAACGGATTAATCATTGAACTGCATTCTCAGTGTTCATGTTATTGTTTTAGAGTGAAAATTGGACTCATAAATTTAGAAAAGTGAATACACAACCCTTATTGTTCTTTTGGAATATGGGAGAGAGACAGTTTTGGGCTCAGTTTATTGTTTTCTCTCAATCATATTGTATTCTATAATTTGTGGCTCTCTCAATGAATCAAAGAACGAATAAACTCAACAATTTGTTTCCACTGGAAGTGAAAAGGTTACCTATTATCTAATGAATTCATCACAGTCATTATTTCCATACTAATTCTAAAAAATAAATAATTAAATTCGTGAGAATCAATTAAACTGAATCTGTTCGAAAATGAAATTTCGAGGTAGTTAATTAATGAAGCTTTTTTCAATGGTCAAGACTACATTGATCGATTACCATCTATAGCATGAAGAATTGAATCCTTGATTATATTCTAGATAACTGGTACCTTATAATCATAAAGCTATCGTGAGTGATAATCAGATATCACGTATATATTATTGTATATGAGTACTTGGAGAAGGTAATCCTTGTCTTGGCACGCCAAATTTTATCCTTCCTAAGTCTAGAAGCCTAGAAAGAGTTCAATGTTTTGTTTAAGATCCAAAACGATCATTCGTGAGCATTCACTACATTGAAATACATTCCTACTCTTGAATTAGAGAACGGTTCTCATAATATTGAAAGAATAAGACGTTGATGATGTTAATACCACTATATTCGTTCAAAACCAATTTAAATAAATAAATGAAAAAATAAATACATAAATAAATTACAGAACCAGGTTTCATGGCACATCTCCAGCTGAACTGAGTTTACCAAATAATATAGTGGTATTGACAACATCAACGTCTTATTCTTCCAATTATGGAGAAATACCATCACAACATCTACTCCCATTATATGAAGTTATCCGTGGTCTAGTGGATAGAGTGCTTGCGTAGCATCCTGGAGATCCCCGGTTCGAACCCACTGCCGTGCTACCAATTTTACCTTAAATCGGTTGGAATAGCATTCCACCTATTAACCTAAGGATAGTTGTCGGCTCCAATGAAATAGATTCTTGATAAATTGTGAATGGATCTATCGCCTATGAATGAGAAATCCAGTTTTCAGAGCAAATTAACTTATAATCTTCAGATGAATTTATACAAATACACAAAGAACTATATCTTAAGCCTAATAGAGTAACTACGAACTAAAATACTTATCTAGTTTACAGTTGAAAAACAGTGGCTATCGGCTTGAATACACTAATAGCTATATCTTAACAAAATAGAACACAAAATTGTATAAAACTCATTTAAAACATTAATAAACGAAAATGATTCAGAGCAAATTTTACAACACACTCGTAGCCAGCCATTTTTCTAGAGAGGGACAAACAGGAAAAACCTAAGTTACAAGTCAGAGAGCCAACGCCTCCAACATTACAGACACGTTACCAAAAAATTATAACTTACAAGTTTAGAATTCACATTCTACATCTGTTCTCAATAAAACTTTATTTTGAAACTATTATTTTAAATTTTTATATATATATCTCGATTTAAATAAACCATTTATCTAGTAATTTTGTTAACCATGCCTCGGTGACACCATGGAACAATGCAACAAACATTTACAATAATAAATTCTCCGTCAAAAAGTTTGTCCATCTATTGATGACTCTGATATTTACTATAAAGTTCCATAGATCTCGAATTGAAGATTCGATTCAAATGTGAGAAAAAATGTTAATATTACAAATACCCCCCTCTTGACATAAAAAAATTTTACTGTTTGAAAATTTAAAGAAAAATTTACATTGACCCTAATGAAAATTGTTGAAATTTAAATTTGAGAACAGTAACAATTTTTTCTAGAAAAACATTACATGTCATCCAATAATATTGAAAATTATTATAAAAATTCATCAATAGCGTTTGTTATATGTTTCCAAACAATATCTCAAAATATAGAATATCAATATTACTTTTTGATTTAGCTTTATAATTTAAAGAAAAATATCTCAACAGAAAGTTTAATATGTAAAGAATAGTTTTTTGAAATTGCACATAAATTTAATAGATAGAAAAATTTAATTTTTATTGCATAAAAAAAATTTAGTATGTTGAATGAAAAATTTATTATTTTTATTATTTTTTTTTTTTAAATGAATTGATGAATTGTTACATTTAATTTTCACATAAAATTTCAATAAATCAAAAAATGTTCATTTCTTTCACTATTGACGCGGTTGATTTTATTGATGCACATTTTGGAAAACAGTCCCTTAAGGCACTCAGAATGATTTTCAGTTAAGTGTGACTCCAATGTGATGACGTTAGTGTTGGGCTGATCTGGATGCACGTAGTGTTGGGCTGATACTTGTAGTCGACTGATGCATATCAAACTCGATACAGGTGACATCTCAGTTAGCATTGCCTCATGCTTGTAGTAGACGGCTGCATACCAAACTCGATACAGGTGACATCTCAGTTAGCATTGCTTCATGCTTGTAGTAGACGGCTGCATTCCAAATTCAATACAGAGTCACGTAAATTTTGTATCATATTTGTAATTATACAATGTACATTTCAGGCTTGAAATGACAATGTAATTCGTTTTTTTTGGAAAAGAGATAGACGCTGCATACAGGATTAATTTAGGTGAGGATTAATTTAGGTAAGGTTTGGTTTTTTGATATTTTCAGCTTTCAAGGTTTAGAGTTCTGCATACAGGAATAATTTAGGAGAGGATTTTTTGAATCAATTCTTTCATGATACTGTGACTGTTCTTTTGGATTCAAAGTTGCGAATGTGAACATGGATGGCAATTACCTCCAGGTAATGTAGTAGTGTTGAAGTTTGAGATACAAAGTCAGCAATAAGCGTTGGCATTGTTATTGGCGTATGCTTTGGTGTCGGCATTGATTTTGGCATTGGCATCAGCATTGGCACAGGCATAGGCATTGGTATCAGCATTGGCGCAGATATTGGCATTGGCGCAGGCATAGGCGTTGATTTTTGTTGTTGGCATCAGCATTGGCGCAGGCATTGGCGTAGCTATTGGCATTGGCATCAGCATTGGCGCAGATTTTGGCATTGGCGCAGGCATTGGCGTAGCTATTGGTGTTGATATTGGCGTAGTTATTAGTGTAGTTATTGGTGTTGACATTGGCATAGTTATTGGCGTTGGCGCAGGCATTGGCATCAGCACAGGCATCGGCGTAGATTTTGGCATTTTGGCGTAGTTATTAGTGTTGATATTGGCGTAGTTATTAGTGTAGGCATCAGCATTGATTTTGGCGTAGTTATTTGTGTTGATATTGGCATAGTTATTAGTGTAGGCCGCAGCGTTGACATTGGCATAGTTATTGGTGTAGGCCGCAGCGTAGATGAGTCACACTAGTTCGAAAATCACCCAAATGTTCTTAACACTCTTCATGGCGTTCACTTGTTGCTGATTTCGAGATTCACATGATAACTATTTCAATGTTAATGTCTGTGCTGTACCTGTTATCTTAAAATGCTTATAAACTAAAAGAAAAACTTGATTAGGCTATCAATACAATCTAATACACATGAAAATTATTTTTAAGTATTTATGAAATTGAAATTTGTTAACATCTTATTATACAGTCAGCAATACATAAATTGTGAAATATGGACATATCAATGATAATTTAAAAAAAATTCATTTTCATCTATTCACTGTTCAAATATCAAAATTAATCCATTCTTCAAAATAGAAATAGAATTTCATAACACTCTGTATCATTATCAAAATTGTAAAAAACATCAGATTATCACAACAAAAATTAATTTCAATATATATTTCAATAATTTCAGACAATTGGTCTTCTATTCACAATCATTTCATAATATATCTGCATTTCATATCATTTAATATAACATTTCATTTATAGCAAGTTCATTTCACATTTATGATTTATCATTCAGGTTTCAAAATTATTTAGTTTTAATTTTGTTCAAAAATTGTATAAAAAGCAAATTATTTAATATTATTAATCATCGTTTGCCGGATACTATAGTTTATTTCGACTTTTCAATGTTCTGACACAAACTACATTTCATGACAAAACTTTACTATCAATCATTAAACAAGAAATCATTCAAAACATCAATAATATTTTGCTTCAAAGGCAATCAATATTCATAAGTAATCTGCATCTATGGCAATCAACATTATTAATCATTATTTTTGCATCTATGGCAATCAACATTATTAATCAACACAAAAATATTATCTCATTACTGCCTCTCTAAGTCATAACCTCTGTTATTCCTTCTTTAGGCAATAATGGGTTTCCATCTCAAAAACAATCACATACCAGCAAAATTCTAATCAACAAACCCCACTAAAAATTCTACATACACTCCAGCATCCATTTCAAACGATAATCAATCATATCAAAATTTATAGAACAAACAGTTTTAAAATTTTGAAAAAGATATCAATCACAAAAACTTATTTCAATTAATAATATAACAAAACGTTTTTATTCAATAAAAACATTATTATTCAATAAAAACATTATTATTCAAGCTAACTTTCATTAATACATCACATATATATGGCTACAGAATTCATTAATACTTTCAAATTTGAAGTTTATTTATTATAATAACATAATTTATAATTTAAAGACTGTATAATAAGTACGGTACAAACATTTCAAGATTATAATACAAAGATGATCAAGATGAATAATGGGTAAATAAGTTCCCTAAAAAATACAAAAAAGAGAAATAGAAAACTGAGTAAATAAATTCCCTAAAACAATATACACAAAATTGATACACTTCACATAAGTGATACATGATGAAAAAATATGTCACAAGCACACAATTCTTCACACTACAATGGATAGATTTTGGAAAAGTTAAGTTTTATCAACAATTTAAAGATTAGGAAAATAAGCTACTATTTCAACTTCCAAAATTATTTCAGAAAAAATACAAATTTAAATGACTATGGATAAGATTGGTTAAGATATGCATCATAGAAGAAATTTACTGAACATTACACAAAGACAGGAAAGAATTGAAATTTGAAAAGATTAAGGGCCAAGAAAATAGGCTACAGGAAAGAAAAAAGATACAATTATGGACTCTTACCATACGTAGTATTTACGGTCATTGCTATTCTGAATCCCGGCATGACACAGGATTCCTAATCATTGTGTGCTGGGGAATACCCTTTCATCATGTGATTCACAGTCATCATCTTGTAAGTAAGCAACTTGAAACAACCTTTGAATATTAACACATCAATGGAGACTTTGCGTTTTGTTTTCTTCAAGAACATGATTTTATTCATGGGTTCATTTGTTTCAACAAAGCCGTTTTGCCTACAAAAGTTAGTCATGTTCACTTGAGAATGCATTGCATACACCTTTTCAATTCTCAGTTGAAAGTTGAACTCATCAACTTGACTCAAAGCAACATTCATTTTGTTTACATTTTTCCTAACCTCTACAGAAACCTGTCTCATGTAATCATTCACTTTGTTTATAGTTTTCCTAACCTTCAATGTAGCAATATTACTTTCATGATAGTTGACTTTCAGTGAAGACAACTCCCTACCTACTTCTTTACTCAATTTTACTATCTCATTAGAGTTGACTTTTTCAACAACAGTAACTAGGCCTACATTGTCAGAAACTTGAATGAGTTGATCCTGTATCTTAACACTACTATTATCCTGCTTCAATTTGTTTTCATCTTCATGATTATCACTCAATGTTTCATGTGCATTTTTCAACAGAAGGTTTATACTAACCTGCTCTAGTCTAATGCTAGCAAATTCTTGCTTCATCTCATCAAACCTAGCATTAAACTTAGCATTTTGCTCATCAAACTTTTGTGTTAAGAATGCTATAAGATTCAGATCATTTTTAATGTTTGCCATTTTGTAATATGCACTGATATCTATTCATTAAAACTTGATCTCTCTTGAACCGATTTCCCACTCAGCAGTATACCATTCATAACCTATCAAGATATCTATCCTACTAATAATTTTTTATAACCAGGGATATATTTTGTAGTTTGAGTCCCACACCAGGGCATACCATTTGCCGTGCTACCAATTTTTCCTTAAATCGGTTGGAATAGCATTCCACCTATTAACCTAAGGATAGTTGTCGGCTCCAATGAAATAGATTCTTGATAAATTGTGAATGGATCTATCGCCTATGAATGAGAAATCCAGTTTTCAGAGCAAATTAACTTATAATCTTCAGATGAATTTATACAAATACACAAAGAACTATATCTTAAGCCTAATTAATTAGAGTAACTACGAACTAAAATACTTATCTAGTTTACAGTTGAAAAACAGTGGCTATCGGCTTGAATACACTAATAGCTATATCTTAACAAAATAGAACACAAAATTTGTATAAAACTCAATTTAAAACATTAATAAACGAAAATGATTCAGAGCAAAATTTTACAACAACACTCGTAGCCAGCCATTTTTCTAGAGAGGGACAAACAGGAAAAACCTAAGTTACAAGTCAGAGAGCCAACGCCTCCAACATTACAGACACGTCACCAAAAAATTATAACTTACAAGTTTAGAATTCACATTCTACATCTGTTCTCAATAAAACTTCATTTTGAAACTATT
>NC_052507.1:64260665-64263165 GCF_014356525.2 Nilaparvata lugens | reverse complement strand
TTACGTTGAAAAGTGGCCATTGCTGCACTGATTACAGAACGCAAAGAATCACTTTTCCGCTCTAGTGCGGGAAAATTTTTTTCTGAACTCAAGATTTGCAACATGGCAACACAAAATAGTTAGTAGGTTATATGGAGCACCAGTGCAGGAAAATCAAAATTAAGTTGGTAACAGTGACTGTGGTAAAGTGAGGTGCACGTTATAATAATATTAAGGCAACGATGACAGCGACAGCCACCACATGAGTGCCGCCTTCATTCATCTACTACATTATTATCCAATTTTAAATAAATTGAGGTTTTTATTAATAATAAAATTACACAGAAAACATTTGATTGATTTCAGGGAATTTTACCCATAATTAACCACTTTTCATATTCAATGGTAACTGTAGGAAAAATGTAATGTGAAATACGTGCGCAAAGTCCCTCTGCTGCACTCAAGAAACCATTCCGCCCTCGCCTACGGCTCGGGCGTAAACGTTTCTTTCGGTGCAGCAAACTGTCACTTTGCGCACTAGTTGCACAAATAACTATTTCAAAAAACCTGAAATATGTCAAAAGCTCAAGAGGTACTGCAGCCGAATCACAAATAATTTTCCATTCATGATTCCTTCCCTAACCACAACACGATAATATTACATTTCTATAGTCAGGTCCACGTTATGATGGCAGTGTTTGATTAGCAATGGTATTGCTATCATTGTCTATCATTCAACAAAGCGGATAGCGCTATCTCTTTCTCGCATTGCTCTGTTGTCTGAACCTCTTTTTACAATGTAGAATTAATATGTGAATATTTCCTATTTTAGTGATAAAAATGTGAAATATTTCTTCTATGTTTGGTTTTGAATCATCTAAATTTAAAAATCTACGTTGTAGAAATTATTGAGGACTGAAAATTTTGTGAAGTGAACAACTACAATACTTAACCAATTTCGGACTATGTGTAAACTTATCTAAATTTGGGAGAGGAATAGCAAAAGGTTACCTTATTTTTCTCTACCTGTCATTTTGATGATGTAATTATTGTATCAAACAATAAAGAATAAAGAATAATTATTAATTTAACAAAATATTTCATCTTAATTATGAAATTATTAAAAATATAATTCCCTGCCTAATAGAATATAATTGATCATTTCAAACGAGAATGAACAGTTAATATTACATCAATCAACCTGAATCAGCTACCGTCTATAGAAGGCATTGACAAGAAGGGTCGACAACGTTGTTCTCCTATCTTTCTCCACTGCCATTACAACGTGGACCTCACTATAGTAAGTTATTCGTCTCTCATACTGAGTATCAACCTTTCAAATATTGTTGAGCAGTGAAGGAAAATTTGGAAATGCTCTAGTAAGTTTTGGAGCAGAGGTGATGACCCACTGGGACGTGATATTGTGTCATGCTCCGGTGAGGCCCATGTCATACTATACTATAGCTACCATGGCACACTATAGCTGCCATACTATAGTCTTAGTCACACCATAACCACCATAGCTGAGCTATAGGACTCATTGTTCCGGGTCTGGCCTTGAAACTGCCAAGCGTGACGTGTGGACTCCACCCCAACTGCTTCCTTCATTTTTTATTCATTCAGGATCAAAGACTGGGGAAACACTGACCAAACCTTGTTATTGCTATTGAATGAAAAAAGACTAAGAAATTGTCAAAAAACCACTGATTTATTGATAATTAGAAAGACCGGTTTCGGCTATTACACCATTGTCAATCTCTGATAAACTCTATCTTTTCGATGTTTATCAGAGATTGACAATGGTGTAATAGCCGAAACCGGTCTTTCTAATTATCAATAAATCAGTGGTTTTTTGACAATTTCTTAGTCTTTTTTCATTCAATATGAATAATTACCACAATATCAACTTCTCAACTACACAAAAACTTGTTATTGCTCTTGAAAATTATAGTTAATAACATAGATAAAAGATATCCCATGGTATAAGGCTTTTATGTTCTAATTTTATTCATTTATTCATTTATTTATTTATGGAGACAACAGGTAACAACCCCATTTTGCCTCCTTCACACTATACAATAATTTCCAACATTATACAATTTTCAATAAAAAGAAGATAGAAAATATGAGAAAATAATAAATTATAAAAATAGCTAATTATAAAATTATGAGAATGAAATAAGACGAAAAATTGAAGAAATATACAGTCGTATATAGAATTATAAAAATACATTAACTGAATTCAATAAGAAAAAATGCACACATACCTTAGTAGTAATTTCAATGTTAACTCAAATCGATAGTACTGTAGTTATTTTTCGTGAAGGTATGTGACGCTGGTAGTCGGTAGTCTCTCACTGTGCCGTTTTTACACTCTCACCCCAACAAAACTGTAATAATGGACAGTAGTTAACAGTAATATTGGCATGAGCTAACAGGAAATCAGCTTGAAATTTTGAAAATAAACTACCTATACCATGGGATATCTCTTATGCTATATTCTCTCTACGGTAATAGATAG